>NC_142769.1:2367500-2667500 GCF_988280905.1 Pimephales promelas | reverse complement strand
CACACATATATTATGAAAAACAAACTTTTATTTTGGATGCGATTAATCGTTTCACAGCCCTAAAATGTTGAGCATCAATTAATTTCGCCAGAACCTCTAGTAAATGACAAGTTATTTTGTTCAATATGTCTGTAAAAGATCAAACCTCCTTGCACGGACCTTAAAGGAGCGGCAGATCGACCCGAAGGGAAAAAACAACACCGCCGTGGTTTTAAAGTCAAGCCAAAATGCAATAACGCAACAGCCAACGCCATTGGTCTGATGCATACAAATGATCTGAAAAGTGAGCTTTTGCTTGTGCACTTCACCTTCTGCGTGTGAAGTAGGGCTGGGTATTGAGACAAATTTCACAATTCGATTCGATTTTGATTCACAAGCTTGCAATTCGATTACGATTCGATTCGATATCGATTATTTTGGGTATCAATTACAATAAATGGCAATTTTTCTCAAAGGAATCAAATCTCTTAAATGCTGTAAACTATGGTCTATATATATAGTCTAGTTGTAGCCTACTAGGCTTCATTAGCCTAATATGAAGGTAATAATGAACTGTTTTGTAGCTATACAAACACTTAAATTATACTTTTATTTATTTTTTATAATAAGAAGATTATATGAAATATAAACATTTAAATGGTGGCTGTCATAAAATTTATTCAAATATGCATTAAATATTGAAGAATACTAACGAGTGTGGACTAACGAGTTTATGTGGAGTTTTCTGAGGTAAATGTGACGATACATGAAATTGATTACAAGCTGTTTAACTGACGTCTTTCCACGGTTGAAACGCAGATTGAGCGAATCAATGTGACATGATAGGGATTTAGATAAGTTGTACTCTATCTTTTAACACACTTTCAGATGCTCATTCATGTTTATTTGGCGCTTTGACTGGTATTATTAAGCCGGAAGAGAGATCAGCGCTGCTGCTTCTCCAGAGCGATCTCACGCCACAGCGCCAAAACGGCAAAACGCAATTTATGTTTTCGAGTTTCTAAAGAAAATGGACGTAATTTGAAAATTGAGACTTTGTTTCATATCAATAGTAACAAAGGACAAACATTATTGCGATTTGTTGGATGCACGCAGACGCAACACAATGTCTCATTCATAAAATGAAACAGGATGACTAATCGATTCTTGAGATTTAAGAATCGATATCGGTTTGTAAAAATGAGAATCGATTAATATCGAGAAATCGATATTTATTACCCAGCCCTAGTGTGAAGTGTGTGTTGGTTAGAGACGGGCTTCTGCACAGCAGGTGTTTTAAACGCCATTCTCTCGACATGGTTCGGTCGTGTCTGACCATCCCCCAGCCCTGCCTCCGTTGGCCTCCTGCATGCAGCTGGTTAGCTTGGGCTCATGCCCAGTATTGTTTACGGGCCTGTGGGAGGCTGGAGGGGAAGAGGGAAGGCCCCTGAGCGGAGACCTGCATTCCTCATCCTCAAAGCTGCTGCTGCTGCAGCCCGAGAAAATGGACGCCTGAGAGCATTTACTGAAGCTGCGGGGAAAAACACTGATGTGTAGAAAGCCACCTTTGGAATTTGAACTTCAATATTAATACTTGTTTATCAAAAAAAGGGATTTATAGTGATGTGTAAAAAGTAGGGCTGGGTAATAAATATTGATTTCTCGATTTTAATCGATTCTCATTTTTACAAACCGATATCGATTCTTAAAGGGTACATAACATGCTTTTAAATCATTCTTTTTACATATAAATCATACCGTTGTGGTCTATATAAAGCATAACTGCAATGCTTGGGTCTGAATTCCTCATTATTATAGCTCTACAGGCCCCTTTTCTGATGTGCGTCTGTGAGCGACCCGTTTCAAAGCGGCCCCTTTAAATAAAAAGGAGATGAGTCACACCCCGCCCGCTTTCCATGTCGATGAGTTCACGGTCAGTTCAACTCCCCACGTTCGGCCATTATTGTAGTTTGATTAGTGATATACTTTTATATACGATACCTTCAAAGAACATTTTTATTCACACTTTAATAAAATGTCAACAACAGAAGACTTGTCCATCAAGCCTTACATATTCGAGCCAGAGCGAGCGAGTTGATAAAGACGACGACGAACCTGCAGAACAACCTCTTCATCATATGGATGTATTGGTATGTGAGTTAACTGTTTTGTGTTATTAGTGAAAGTCGACTATTTCTCTTGTTAAATCAAGCATACTGACAAGATAACTGACTGCGGTCTGATCTTACCACTAAAAATCTGTATTGACAATATGATACGTTTAGAAAAGCATCAGAAAACACAGCAGCTAAATGATGAAACTCAAGAACAATAATACTGCAGACGTGTAACGTTACTTCAAAACAAAAACAAAGAAAGACAAAGGTACTGCAAAACCATGACCACCATGTGTTTTAAGAAAGTGAAGTACTTTATTTTTATTAACGATATTTACAGCTTATCGAAATGCTCTGTTCGTCGTCTCCAAAGATAGAAGGAATTTACCTCTCATTCAGACGAAGTCAATCGGCAAACCCTTCTGTATAACGTTACTGGCGGAGGTTGTTAAAGTGGGAATCCTTGAAGTGCTTCAGGTCACTACATCCAACAAACGAACATTTTGACTTGCCCTCTCGTAACTTCTGCATCATTGAGCTCGGACTACAAAATCGGAGCGAGAAATAATAATGGCGGATTGCTCGAAGTATTGGACCGGTAGTCGATGTCCTTATTTGTCAGTTCCGCTGCAAATACTGTGACGTAATTGTTCAAAAAACGTAATAGAAAACAGAAAAATCTGAACAGGTTGAAAAATATGACCAAAACAGAATATAAAGATATAAACGAATCACCTGAAGAGAATAATTTCATCTTTTCTGTACTTATAAACACCCCAAATATACAACAAAATGCATTTAAGGGCTAAAAAAGTGGATTTTGCATGATATGCCCCCTTTAAATCTCAAGAATCGACTAGTCGATTAGTGCGATAACAATCGGCTGATCTACATTATCCCTTACTTAAACCTGGATCATTTCAGATGTACGTGTAAACAGCTTTAACCATATCAAATTTTACATTAACACATCTGTTAATAATAACGGTTTTTGTTAAGATTTTTCCGCCACAGAACAAAAAAATAAAAAAGGTAAAAAAAACCCTCACAATTCTGACTTTATAACACGCAATTGCAACTTTATATCAATCAATTCTGACTTTATATCTCACAATTCTAAGAAAAGATGTCAGAATTTCGAGATATAAACTCGCAATTATGTGTTATAAAGTCAGTATTGCGAGATGTAAACTCGCAATTTTGAGAAAAAAAGTCAGAATTGTGAGATAAAAAGACTCAATTGTGTCTTTTTTTCTCGCAATTGCGACTTTATTTCTCAGAATTACAACTTTAAATCTTGCAATTGCCATAAGTGTCTTTCGCTCAGTTATGACATCAATGCAAATATGACATTGTTTGAGATGTCTTTGTTGTGACACCTTGACATAAACCAATACATCATAACCCGTCAGTGTCTCAGTCATGACAACTTGACATTACTAAGACAACACAACCTGTCATAAACATGACATAGCAGATTAATGATCAAACTTAAGAAACCATCTAGATTTATGGGTTAACATTACATTAAACTGTCATGTGGTTGGTTTTGACATTGGCTGTCATGAGGCCATTATAACATTCAATTTGTAACACTGTAGTTGTTCAAAAAAAAAATATTCATGACACAGTTATAATGGCCTCATGATAGCCAATGTTAAAACCAACCACATGACAGTTTAACTTCATTTTATGTCAAGTTGTCACGACAAAGACAATGTCATAATTGCATGTCATTATTGAGCAAGACACTTAATGACAGTTGTCATAAACCTTACTTCATATTTAAGGTGCCACGTCAGTCTTATGAACACCCCTTCAAGTAAAGTGTTACCAAACATTTACAGCTTGTTCGTTCGAGACACAGGAGATCCAGCGAATTTCACGTTGCTTTGAGCGCTCTGTCAAACCACATCTTGCTTTCTTTTCTTAAATGCAAAAAGGATGGCTGGAAGACCAACAAAAAAAACATCCAGATGTCAAGCCAAGCACTAATAGTGTATAACAGATCAGAGAGCGAGAGTGATCAAGAGCAAAACAGATGTGGGGGAGGGGGGAGAACGCAAACTCTTCCCCTCCTCCATTATACACCTCCTGGTGTGACTAGTCATCCACTAACAACAGTATCTATTACAATAATAATCCACATTCTTGTCAAGGTCACCCTCTCTGAGAGGAAATCCAGATAAGCAGCTCAGAAGCACAGGCTCTGCTTCGTCACACGTCTTTTCACAACAAATGCAAAAAAGAGCAACACGACTCGCCGCTTGATGCCAGAGTAAACATCCAGCTCTCCAGCGACATGAACTAGAACTCTGGCCCACAATCCTGGAGAAAAACAAGTCTATTAATAAGACATTTTCCCAAATGTCCATTGTTATGGTCTGCTTTTCTTCTGTTTTATGCAGGTCACGTTCAATTGCTCTCTTATGACCACATCTTGGCTTGTTTTGACTAAATGCCTTGTTTTATCCTCGTTCCAGAGGCAAATCTGTCATAAAAATATGAATTACATTCCATGCCATGTTTACAACTATGGTAATAAAAAAGGAAAAACAAACCATTTACAATATTTATAATGAAAATCAAGTTTTTAAAATCTATGCCACAGGCATTTCCACCAATTTTCCCACTAGATTTGTAATGTTTGTGTACTTTTGAGAAATCTAATTTATGTGTTAGTTTCAATCAAGCAAGTGTGAAAATGTTTAAAATGCATCAAAACGAGCCTAAGCAAGATAAAATACTCTCTGAAATGTTTAAAATGTCATTTTCAAAAATGCTTGCAAACACCAAATTGTATTTAAAGTAGTGCTGGGCAGTCTAAACAAATTTGATATCACGTTTTTTTTTTTGTTTGTTTGTTTGTTTTTTCAGAATTAAGCCGGTTATCTGGTTTATGACGGGGGTTTTTTTCCATGCACCAGGTGTTCAAAGCATTTTCTACTGGTTGAGAGAGGAATTACTGCAATAAATTGACTTTTTGTCATTAGTTAATATTGTAGAATCGAATAGCGCCCAGTATAACATAAAATCGTTATTTCTTAACGTTCTAATAACATTCTTATAACCAAGCAAGAACGTTAATACGTCTAAAAAAACTGGACCTTTTGAACGTTCCTAGAACATTCAGAAATACGTTTTCATAACTTAATGGGAACGTTGTGAAACGTTCTTATAACCTAAAATTGTTAGCTGGGAAAGAGGAGAGATTCGCGATTGCACTGAACACGTTTTAAGAGCAGGATTCTCTGAGCGAGCCCAGCGAAAATAGACCTGTGATGTTGTGATGCGACTGAACAAAGACAGGACAAAGAAAGATTTAAGAATACTGCAATTATGTCGTGTGTTTATCTAATATGTGCACTGTAAAAAAAAATAACCTGGTATTGTAACCTGGTTGCCTTAGTTGATTGAACTGGAAAAAGTGAGTTAATACAATGAAGGAGACTGATTTAAACATCAGAAACTCAAAATAATAAGTTATCTGAACTAAATAAACAATTTACGTTGATTTGACTAAAGAAAAAATGCTGTGATAACAAATCTTGAAAAAGCGTGTGTATATTATAAAGTTCTGGTGCACTGTAAAAAAATATTGATGGTTTAACTTAAAGTAAGTAACCTGGTTGCCTTAAAATTTTAAGCTCATTGAACTGGAAAAAGTGAGTTAATACAATGAAGGAGATTGATTTAATCATCAAAAACTCAAAATGATATGTTATCTGAACTAAATAAATTATTTAAGTTGATTTAACAAAAGAAAATATGTTGTGATTACTACACTGTAAAAAAATATTGTTGGTTTAACTTAAAAAAGTAAGTAACCTGGGTTGCCTTAAAATTTTAAGTTCATTGAACTGGAAAAAGTGAGTTAATACAATGAAGGAGAATGATTTAATCATCAGAAACTCAAAATTATATGTAATCTGAACTAAATAAATTATTATAAAGTCGATTTGACAAAAGAAAAAATGTTGTGATTACTACACTGTAAAAAAATATTGTTGGTTTGACTTAAAAAAGTAAGTAACCTGGTTGCCTTAAAATTTTAAGTTGATTGAACTGGAAAAAGTGAGTTAATACAATGAAGGAGATTGATTTAATCATCAGAAACTCAACTAAATAAATTATTCTAAAGTTGATTTGACAAAAGAAAATATGTTGTGATAACAAATCTTGAAAATATTTTTTACAGTGTGTACAATCGTACACAATCACAACAATGTTCTACACGCCCACTTACAACACTAGTTGTTTTCATGCTGCTATATTTCCCTGGAGAACCACAAGCCAACTATTTCTGGACAGAATGCATTCTTCCTCTAAACAGAGGAAAGACTCGATGTGGGTGGGTGGTACTCTGTCAGATACAACATATTTACAGAGCCAGGGGAAGAACAGCTTTATCACAATCCTCTGAACTTCAGTCCAGTATAACATGAACAAAAGGCGTTGACTGGTGACCCACAAGGGGAAAAACATCCATTCACTCTCAAAACTTCATTCTGAATTGGCTCTCAAAACACAAATGTCACGCAGAACAGCTGGAGTTGAGAAGATTAGTGTTTTACGACAACACATTTTGTACTCTAGGCGATGGTTTTCACATAATAGCTTGTTGAAAGGTGACTTGAAATACTGATAATTCTTTGCTGTTGAGTATGACAGACAGCCTATCCAATAATAACAGCGTTGAACAAACCAGCGTTTAGCTTTTTGCCAGAGAAAAACACTTATTTAGTAGTAATACTGTAGTGCATGAAACAGAATATAGGCTTTTCAACATACTTTAACAAGATAAGATGAAACGGCCAAAAATGTAAGTCAGATACGCATATACATGGACCAAAAATAAAAAAAAATGCATTGACAGAATGCATTTGGTGTCTACCTGTTTCCATCCACCTATTGTTATGCGAATTTTGGCATATGGCACAATAAATTACAATGGATGTGCTTAAATTATAAAAACGTGCATAAAAAATGTATCCAATAAGAAAGCATGTCCATAAATTGCGATTTTTTTTTTTTTATTTACTAAATCAATTTACTGACTTTGCATAATGGGACGGCTTAACTGCAGTTGGGATTTCATAGTTGTGTAATAAAGTCCATCAAAAAAAGTATTGATCGACAGATCTCTCAGCAAATAGATTGAAAAAATAAATAAATAAATAAAATAAAACATGAATGTTTTATCAGCCCTACAGGAAAACACATGTTTGAAGAAACTCTGAAACTTTACATGTCTTTGAATAAAACTACAACACATTCTAGTGCATTTGCTACTGAAGTTTGGAGATTGCATCACAGACAACATTTTTGAAAAGCAATATTGGTCTCTCAGTGAAAATTAGGGATGCACGATATATATCGGCCACCATATCGGAATCAGCCGTTATTATGTCGAATTTTATCGTTATCGGCCCGATAACGAAATGTGTCCGATATATTAAAGCCGATAATTAATGGATTATTTCCATCAGCTGAAACCCCTCAGATGTGCACTTTTGATTTTGTAATCAGACTCTCAAAAATTATTAATAAAAATTGGATTTAGATTTATTGGCGAATATGTTGGTTATCGCCTTTGAAATAAAGAATTATCGGTATATATCGGTGCAACCCTCGTCAAAATCCAACCCGATCACACTAAACGCACCAAAAATGAGTTTCTCTATAACACACAGTGCGTTTATCGTGCAATTTATACGTGAAAATTCCCTTTTACGTGCATGTGATACGTATGGGTTCATTAGGGTAGGTTTAATAGTGGTGTGCATGTGTATTATACGTTTGAGTAGAATTAGTGGTGTGCATTACATGCAAATGAACTGCGTATCTAATGCATGCGAGAACTGCATATCATATGCACGTAAAAACTAATTTTCGTGTATAAATTGCTAATTGCACGATAATAAACAATAGACACGCATTTATGTGAGAACAGACTGGAAAATCATTAACATCGGTCAGTGGTCAGTGTTATATTAGGATACACATCCACAAAAGTTAGGACAAGGTTATCAAGGCTCTCCTGCAATAGACGATCCACAATATTTTCAGTTTAAGCATCAAGCACTTCTATACTACTGGTTTATACAACCCTGAAACACTGATACAATGGTCAATTTGACAATGGATGGAAAATGCTCCAATGTTGGAGTCCAGAGGAGAGTAACACCATAAAGTGCCCACCCTCGGTCATTGGGAAATACCGAATTTGCTTAAAAAACTCTTGTGTCCATTTTTTTTTAGATATGTCATTAGAGAAGTAGTTCACTTTTAAAAAAACGTTTTGCTGATAATTTACTCACCCCCATGTCATCCAAGATGTCCATGTCTTTCTTTCTTCAGTCGAAAAGAAATTAAGGTTTTTGATGAAAACATTCCAGGATTTTTCTCCATATAATGGACTTCAATGGGAACCAAACGGTTCAAGGTCCATTTGTGACTCTCCTGTTTGAACTCGTTCATCAAAATGAACAAATCTTTCTTTTTCCGAGTCATTTGGTTCATTCAACGAACGAAACGAACTAATTGACTCGGAAAAAGATTCGTTCATTTTGATGAACGAGTTCGAACAGGAGAGTCACGAACGCGCATCACAGAACAGAGCAAGGCAACAATTTGAGCTTATAAAACTTAAAATTTGTTATTTATTTATGAAATGACCAATTGTTTCGTTTGATAAGACCCTTATTCATCGTCTGGAATCGTTTAAAGCCCTTTGAACAGTTTGCACTGAAACTGTCTTTTTGACCTTGAACCGTTTGGTTCCCATTGAAGTCCATTACATGGAGAAAAATCCTGGAATGTTTTCATCAAAAATCTTAATTTCTTTTCGACTGAAGAAAGAAAGACGTGGACATCTTGGACGACATGGGGGTGAGTAAATTATCAGCAATTTTTCTTTTTTTTCTAAAGTTTTTGGGTACATTCAGAGATTTCAGAATCTGGAATCAGATTGACAAAAAACGTACGCAACGCTTCGTACTGTAACTATTTGAGAAAATGTTTTGTTGTTGTATATAAAAACTGGCTTTTTGTAAAAAGTAAAAATCGAAAGCATTAATCAATGCAACCATGACATGGTGTAGTTACACCTAAACAATCCAAAAATAAATCGATCTTTTTATGTTGGATTTAAAAAAAACTGTACAACAGTAATGATGATAAGTAGCTAACTAAATCATTAGAAATCCCAATCTGAAACCAAGCCACTCATGTGATCTCCCCTGATCAATAAGGGCAGTTATTGGCATGATCTCGACGGTTCACCCATAATAAAGCACCAGACACATGCTTTAGATCAATATTCCTATCAGCATCATCTGTACGATCATTGCTCTATTGGATCGAACCCTTTAAGGGCCTCTATCTGCATCCGCAATTCAATACACACAAGCAGATTTTTCTTCCATGGAGCAAGGATATATTTTGCCACAAAAAAAGGTTAAATAAGGGTTGAGAGAACTTAAGAAAACATCAATCATGATCCACAAATGGCATCTGAGAAGGTCGCAGTAGGGCATGCAATTAACGCTGGAAACACACTTACACCTTTAAAGACCCAGAGGAAAGCCAAGTGATTCATTAATAACTGCAGTGTAGAAACTCACTCAAAATCAGGGAAAACACACTAATGCAAGGCATTTTAAAACATCTTCAATCGGCTACAGTGAGGAACAGCATCCTCACTCTGTGTGTGTGTATCATTACAGTTTACATATGATGAAATGAACCATAAAATGAATCAAAACGCTGCAAACGCAATTGGCATGTCCTCTAATTTCACCTCATATGATTTGATATTTATTGAGTCTTATGATGAAGCCAAGAGGGTTTAAAGCCCAATAAATGTTCTCACTTGGATACGATATCTTGAAAAATACTCCACAGGGAAAAGTGGCATTTAGATGATTTTAATAGTATCCCATTGTTTATGTCCTTTTATCAATCAATATTTTCCAACATCAATAAGCATGTCACGTTATAACAATAATCAAGCAGTTTAATCAAGTCTTCTGAAGAGACGCAATCATTCACATATAATCATTGATCAGTTATCTCACCTAAATGTTTGCTCACTCTTTTACAATGGGGTCATTATAATTCAACAGCTTACAGACAGCACAAGGACAGGGGCCGTGAAACGATTAATCGCATCCAAAGTAAAAGTTTGGTGTGTAAATACACACACATGCATGTATATATTTAAGACATATTTGCAGGTATAAGCTTTATATATGTATTTATACAACATTTATATTATACACAAATATAAATATTTGATATATTAATAACACATTTTTCTTAAATATATACATGCATGTGTGTGTATTTATATATACAAAATAATTATACACACTACACACACATATATTACGTAAACACAAACTTTTATTTTGGATGTGATTAATCGCGATTAATCGTTTCAAAGACCTAAAATATTTGATATTTTATTGACACATGTTTCTTAAATATATACATGCATGTGTGTGTATTTATATATACAAAATAATTATACACACTATACACATATATATTATGTAAACACAATCTTTTATTTTGGATGCGATTAATCGCTTCAAAGACCTAAAATATTTGATATATTATTAACACATTTTTCTTAAATATATACATGGATGTGTGTGTATTTATATATACAAAATAATTATACACACTACACACACACAGGGGCGCAACTACCCAGTTTCAGAGGGGTATGCAGCAACAATTTTAGCGCCCCCCCCCCCCCCAAAAAAAATAAAAATAAAAAAATAAATAAAATAAAATAAATGTAATGTAAGTGTGCTATGTAATAACTGAGTAGGAAGAAATCAGAGCTAACAGAAAAAAATAAGTGCAAAATTGTCGTTTATTAACACAATTAAACTATAGCTACTCCACCTTGATGAACCCCCCCTAAGAAAACTAAGCTCCATTGTAACAGCAATACCAGTGTTTCTCACAGGATTTTAGGTAAAACTGTGGTAGGTGGACCTCTGTTTCTCTAGGGGGGTTCGGGGGCATGCTCCCCCGTAAGAAAATGTTGTGTTCTGTAATGTTAAATTCAGCAGACTGGTGCACTTTGAGAGTTCAAAATTAAAAGCTCCAACCCATTTTCAGGGTGCAAATTAAACAGAGAAAAATTTGAACCTCTTTTAGTTAGTGTCTGTCTACATTACACTACTACATAATAATAGTTATAATATTAATCCCATGATAGTAATTGCCATTAAGGCTATTGTAAAACAAATGCACAGAAAAATAAAGGAAACTTTCATAATTCGTTTTGCACTAATTTCTATACTTGAAAGATACTTGCGCATAATGACATATTTCATGGGCCAGTGTGTCAGAAAAAAAAACTAAAGCTGACTTTTTTGACCAATGCATTACACCAGCACCGCCAATTAAGCAAAAAACAAAACAAAAACAAACAACAAACAAACAAATGGGCCGCCGATGTATGAGTTTTGTGGGCCGTTAAGACAAATAAATTAAAAAAGGAAAAGCACGTCGGCCCAGCGGGAATCTCCCGGTAGTCCCGATGGCCACCGAGATATAGATGGCCTATGCCTGGATGTCACATTTTAAATCCTACCTGTTGGCTTTCAGCAATGCATGCAGTTATTTAGCTGCTGTTGCATCAATTGACATGCCATCTCCTTTTCTCTCTTTCTTTTTCTATTTTTAGCCCCACAGCATTTTGTTTTATCCATCTTTTTCGACGACAACTAACTACTCGTACCTGCTCGCTCAGAGCTCACGGCGCCCCCGCCCGCTCGCGATATTACTCGCCCCCCTTCTCCATGAGGGCGCCTACTCTTGTTAGTCCTCTAAAATTTTATATAACATTGAAGGAATGCAGAAATGATTTAGAAACGGACAACGGCAGCTACATATAGAAATACAATATAGCCTATATATATATATATATATATATATATATATATATATATTTTTTTTTTTTTTTACCATCGCTTTGGCGCCCCCCATTGTGCTGCGCCCCTATGCGCTGCATATAGCGCATACCCACTTTTTGCGCCACTGCACACACATATATTATGTGAACACAAACTTTTATTTTGGATGCGATTAATCGCGATTAATTGTTTCAAAGACCTAAAATATTTGATATATTAACACTTTTTTCTTAAATATATACATGGATATGTGTGTATTTATATATACAAAATAATTATACACACTACACACACATATATTATGTGAACACAAACTTATATTTTGGATGCGATTAATCGCGATTAATCGTTTCAAAGACCTAAAATATTTGATATATTATTAACACATTTTTCTTAAATATATACATGCATGTGTGTGTATTTATATATACAAAATAATTATACACACTACACACATATATATTATGTAAACACAAACTTTTATTTTGGATGCGATTAATCGCGATTAATCGTTTCAAAGACCTAAAATATTTGATATATTATTAACACATTTTTCTTAAATATATACATGGATGTGTGTGTATTTATATATACAAAATAATTTACACACTACACACACATATATTATGTGAACACAAACTTTTATTTTGGATGCGATTAATCGCGATTAATCGTTTCAAAGACCTAAAATATTTGATATATTAACACTTTTTTCTTAAATATATACATGGATATGTGTGTATTTATATATACAAAATAATTATACACACTACACACACATATATTATGTGAACACAAACTTATATTTTGAATGCGATTAATAACGATTAATCGTTTCAAAGCCCTAAAATATTTGATATATGAACACATTTTTCTTAAATATATACATGCATGTGTGTGTATTTATATATACAAAATAATACACACTACACACACATATATATAATGTAAACACAAACTTTTATTTTGGATGCGATTAATCGCGATTAATCGTTTCACAGCCCTACTATGAATATTTTAGTACCGAAACGTCTATATTTTTGACACTTTAGGGTGTCAAAAATATATACAGCAAACTCGGTTTTAGTCTCAAGTTCTTCACTAGACCATCATGTCATTTACTGATAATGTTCAAAAGCTTTGTGTTTACTTGCTTTTTTCTACTGCAAAATAAAGTGATTAGCAGCTTTTGGTTGTCAAGAAACCAAGATACACCAGTGAAACTGCTCAAGACTACACTTCTTACAAAAATATGAACATATACATGAAGAAATAAAGCTAATTAAATTATCCACACAAACGTATTTCTCAGAAGAGAAGAGTCTTTCCAAGTAATTCCTCAAGTAAACAATTAAGAGCAGTGATGACTTATCTTTTATTGTCAATATTGATGTTTGATTGAATCACGATTAATGATGACAGATCGGATTCAAAAGATTCAATATTTTGACAATTCAGATTTTTGTTTACATTAACTTAATACTGTGTAGACGCACACACACATTACATTGGAGAGTAGAGATGCACCGATGGACCATTTTTGTTGCCAGCAGAAAAGGCAATAACATCAACTGAGCGTTCTTAAAGTGGCTCACACCCGCCTCCTCTCACTCACTCGTCTCATTTGCTCTGGTTAAATAGTGTTGTATTGTGCATAATCTGACTAATTCCTGTAGGTTTCACGGTCACACCTCAGTCTTACGCAGCTTGTGATTCACAAATAGCAAAAAGAGTGGCTTATTGCACAAACGACATGGTGTCAAAATGTCGATCTTGACCAGTATTCAATTACACACAGTCAGTTTTGTTTGGAAGCATGTTTTCGCCACATAATGAAAAATAAAAAAGGTAATTGCGACTTTTTATCTCACAATTCTGACTATTTCTCAGAATTGCGAGTTTACATCTCTGATGTAAAGTCAGAATTGCGTGTTTTAAAGTCAGAAATGTGAGATTTTAACTATTCTGAGGGGGAAAAAAGTCAGAATTGTGAGAAAAAGTCACACTCCTGTCTTTTTTTTCCTCAGAATTCTGACTCTATATCTCGCCATTCTGACTTTATATCTCGCCATTCTGACTTTATATCTCGCAAATTCTGACTTTATATCTCGCAATTCTGACTTTATATCTCGCCATTCTGACTTTATATCTCGCAAATTCTGACTTTATATCTCGCAATTCTGACTTTATATCTCGCCATTCTGACTTTATATCTCGCAAATTCTGACTTTATATCTCGCAATTCTGACTTTATATCTCGCCATTCTGACTTTATATCTCACAAATTCTGACTTTATATCTCGCAATTCTGACTTTATATCTCGCAATTCTGACTTTATATCTCGCAATTCTGACTTTATATCTCACAATTCGGACTTTATATCTCGCAATTCTGACTTTATATCTCGCAATTCTGACTTTATATCTCGCAATTCGGACTTTATATCTCGCAATTCTGTCTTTATATCTCGCAATTCTGAATTAATATATCTCACAATTCTGAATTAATATATCTCACAATTCTGAATTAATATATCTCACAATTCTGAATTAATATATCTCACAATTCTGAATTAATATATCTCGCAATTCCGAATTAATATAAATCTCGCAATTCTGACTTTACGCAATTCTGAATTAATATTCTGAATTAATATATCTCGCAATTCTGAATTAATATATCTCACAATTCCGAATTAATATACATCTTGCAATTCTGACTTTATTTCTCGCAATTATTTATTTTATTTTTTTTTCAGTTGCGGAAACAAGCTTCCATAGTTTTGGAACTAATCGGAAGCAATAATCTGTATTTAATTTTTACAATGAAGACTATCTAGTGTTATTTTAAATTTGATTACTTTAATTTCTATAGTATTTCCCAACACGATCTCATGAAAGTGCGTATCCATCTATACCATGAATTTAATTTCTCATGCTATTTACATGCCAAAAATGCACTGTAAATCTCTTGGATGGGTTTAGGGGTGTGGAGTGTGTGCGTATTACACTCCAAAAAGTGCGTATCATATACACCCACAATCTATGTTTGGCGTATAAATGCATGAGAAATTAAATTTGTGGTATAGATACGCACTTTCATGAGATTGGGCTGGTATTTCTTACTTGAATATACTGTATGCCCACCTGAAAATACTGCTACTTTGAAGAAAAGTCGATTTTTGTTTGTATATGCTGTCAATTATAGTTCTTTGAAAGAAAATCGGCAGGTCACACTTACAAATAAAAATAGGAAATCGGCCAAGAAAATTGCAATCGGTGCATCTCTATAAGAATGTGCTATGCAGATACCAAATTAATACCAACAGTGTATAAAAACTGCTAGTGGTGAAGTTACTTTTTTTTGTTGTTGTATCAACTTGGTACCAGCAATTTCTTAATGCAAAGAGCAGCCAGAACATTCTGCTAAATAACTAACTTAATCTGGAAAGTTATTTGGGTTTGGAATTTATTTATTTTTAATTATTTAAAAAAAAATCTATACTTACTTAAAGCTATATTATATTGTAAAACCCAACTCAATAGCTATTAACAATCTCAGATACGGTCTATGCTCACAGGAGAGACAGGGTGGCAGGTCATGGTTCCTGAGCTCAGGTCATGGCTGACATTGATTATGGAAACATGGAAGAATGGATGCATGATCCTTTCATCTCACATGTGCACTTTGCACTCCTGAAGCAGAAAACATATTGCACAGCACGTCTTCTCGACATAAAACATCCATAGCATTACATGATGTAATGAGTAACTGAGACTGACTGTGAAAAAAACAAGCCTTCAGCAGCGAGTGTTCATTCAGGCGCTCAACAGCAGACGAACGTGAGAAAGGGAAAGCATTTTAACCAAATAAATAAAAGCTTTTCTTTTTAAACAGATGAACAGCTAGCAAATCTTTGAAGATGAAAGTAAGCGTTTCAAAAAAAAAAATGATATTGGTCTTTAATTTAGTTGGGCCAGTGATATCCACAATAAAGAAAAGACAAACAAAAAAGTATTATGGTCATATAGTTAGCTGGATAAAATGAGGATTTTTCGTTTAAAATACAGATCAGGATTCTCCCACAATTCTGAATAGACAACTAAACCACATAACATGCCATTTTCTAGAGATTCTGACAAAATGTTCATTGCTGACGTCCGTTTAATTCATTTGAATAAATATTTTTGAAACGGGTTGAGTGCATGATTCAATGACACACTCGTAAAAACCGAATCTCTTGAATAATAATTATGATTCAATGACAAATAAATGTAACGATCACGTGTCGCCACCTACTGGTGTAACCTTGTAATTAATACAAATTTGAACTTTCAAAATGTTATTTTGATCGCTACCGGAGAGATCAGTGTTTATATTCGAACGATAAACTTATATCTCAGTTCTTCTGTTAAAATTAAAATTATCGTAAGACAAATAATTGATGATACTATAGTTTGTGAAGCGGTTTCAAATCTACAAGACAACTAGGGCGCGATTAATCGCATCCAAAATAAAAGTTTGTGTTTACATAATATATGTGGGTGCACTGTGTATAATTATTTTGTATATATAAATACACACACATGCATTTATATTTAAGAAAAAAATATTATTTATAAATAAAATATTTATATTTATATAAAATATAAATTATATATAAATCTATATACAGTATGAAAATATTTCTTAAGCATGTGTGTCTATTTATATATCTAAAACAGTGCACCCACATATATTACGTAAACACAAACTTTTATTTTGGATGCGATTAATCGCGATTAATCGTTTGACAGCCCTAGTTTTCTTGTAGATTTGAAACCGCTTCACAAACTATCAAACGTTTCAAATTAGTTAAATCGCTGTCATTTAGGAATAAGATCACGTGGGTGCTTGAATCAAGATGGCATCTTGTAACGATTAATCGTGCAGCTCTAATTATCCCAAACTACACCGTGACGATATCAAGATTTCTGAGACGCGAGATTTTCATGCAGCTGATTCAATGCCAATACACATAAATTGTGAAGTAAAGCAGAGCTGGATGCTGGATCTACACAAAGAAATCTTTAACAATTCCCTCTAATCTTCTTAAAAGGATCTTTCCAGTGACACTAACCTCATTAGAGCAAGAGAAACTCGACACACAATGCCGGAGCACAAAGATGTTAAACACACCAGAAGACTAACTAAGCATCCTTGAATGGCAGCTCTGCAGCGCGAGAAAGAAGTATGAATGAGATCTTGTGATTTTCCTCATCAAACAATAATGTTCCACTTTTCACAGCGGCCCCAAGGGCTTAAAGTATTGTGCTGTCAAAATGAAAGAACTGACATTATAAAGAGATTCATGATGGTCCGATGGCCAACCCCACATTACTTTACTTTATACAACAGCTGTTTTTGCTGAAGTAGTTGGCGAAATCTTTTTTAATTTCAGAAAAACAATGCGCTGCACATGCTACGGATTATGCCAAGTTTTCTACAAAAATTACACAAGGAGAGAGAGAGAGAGCTGTTCAAATGATCACACCACATCCCAATTCATAACATCCACCCTAAATAGTCAGCCAGAGAAGGATTAGAGCGTCTCAAATATGCACTGTATGCCAAAAGATCCCGGGATGAACTGTTTCCAGTGGATTTTCCAAAGCGTGCTTCAAGTTCAGGATAATATTGTTCACAACCGCTTACGAGTTTGCAGCATTTCTCTTTCAACTCTTTGAACTGACGAATGTGAGGTTGAACAATATATTGGCTGATATTTGTGTATCTGTATTGATATTGGATAATGAACATGTGGAAGCTCATTTCCAACAATTTTTAAAATGTTTAATTGCTTTTGCCATCTCGTAGTCTAACACTAAAAACCATGGTGTAAGAAAATGGCTAAAGAAGAGTTGAGAGTTCATTGTTCAAAACTTACTTTCCTGTAATATATCAGATCTCAAAAAATATCTTAAAGGGTTAGTTCACCCCAAAAATATATATTTTTATTCATTAACAATAATTAAAGCTACACTGTGTGATTTTTACCCCCAACTAGTGGTGAAAAGGTATATGACCATCCAGTGAATATTAGTTTCTGTTCCTCTCAATTCCAATGTCGTTTTAACTCCTACGGTGGCCAATGTAGTCCAAGATTAACATGGCTTCCAGTTCGACCTCGTCCATGAGTGTTAACTCAAACGTAAGCCTGAATTAACGGGTATGTCCCTCTTTGGCTAATGTACTTTCAAGTTGGAGGGGCAACATGGCGAACCCCTTACCCGTATGTATTTTCAATGGCATATTATACACTCACGAGAATACTTTATTACTTGAACGAAGTAAATATACATTAACGAATGAAAGAACTAAGTGTTTTTATCTATGAATAAACTAAAAGAGTTACACAGTGTAGCTTTAAGAACAAAGGTCTCATTATTAAAAGTCCACGAAACAAAAACTTGGTCATGTGATCTTATTCCTCAATGACAGCTTCAAATAAAAATTGTATAATTACATCATTACACCAGTAGGTGGCGACAAGTGTTTATCTGAATCACTGAATCATTCATTCAAGAGGATCGTTCAAAAAACCTGATTCATCCAGTAATGAAACAAGTGAAGTGATTGTGAGTGAGTCATTGAATTATTCACTTAACTTAATTACTAGACTGCAGCAATTAAAATTGTCAGAATTGCGTAGAAAATTGTGATCTCCATTTTAAACATTTTTTTTTTTGTAATTTATCCCAAATCGTGCAGCTCTAATGTGTAGGGGTGTAACAATATATCGTGCCACAATATATCGCAATAAAAAAATGCAACAATACGTATCGTGGATAGTGAAAATTCGTATCATGGATAGTGACAATATGTATCGTGGATAGTTTCCCCCAAAATAAAAATTACTGTGCAAGAAAAAAAAATCTAATTTTTCAGAGTTTTAGTAAGTGGCCGACATTATTTTAAATATATCTAGTCAGTGATAGAGTACAAGCATATTCGTCTAAAATAATTCTGTATTTTCAGCTTCAGAATCATATTTTAGTGTCACCATTGTCCTTGGGTTACAAGCACCAAGTCCAAACAAACATATTGTAATATCAAAGTTAGCATTTTAATCAACAGTAAATCTTTTTCATAATGTCTTTGAGTATCGCAATAATATCGTATCGTGAGTTCAGTATCATGATATGTATCGAATCCTGACTTGAGGGTATCGTTACACCCCTACTAATGTGCATTGATTCTGAAAAAAAAGCCTAAATTAAATCTGTACGAGAAGACATTTTTGAGTGAACTAACCCTTCAGATTACCACAACATTGAGCAGGGCTTATCATAGTGGAAGTGTGAGCTAAATAATACTTTGTATTTTCAGAATAGTGACAAAATCCTGATTTCTTCAGCAGTCCTCTTTCGCCTTTTAGGAATGCTAACAAGTGTGTAGGAAGTTAAATACTTCATCCACTTACAAAGCAACCCTTCTCCCCCTCTTTCATTTAGCCAGGTCATTTGTTCCCCCTTCGAGCAGAGCACCTTCCAACGCCTCGCAAAGCTACACCCAGACTCCATCGCTGGCATTTAACACATGATCTCCCCAACCTCCGTTTGGAAGCACTGCGGCAACTTGAGGCATTCAACAGTTCTCTCTCATTTATTCATTCCTTCTCTCATTTATCGGTCTCTGTTTGTTTATCCCCCTCTGTTCTGCCCTCTAGCTTTCTCTCTGCTCACATTGAGAGGTGAAATGAGGCATGCTGGAAATTTGCTGGCTGACAATGGAGGACAGCTGCTCTCACTGCTCAAGCCTTTCATGAGCTGAATTAGCAGTGCTAGCTCGCTCGCTCGCGCGCCCTTCCCCCACTCTCTGCTGGCTTCAACACCCATCCAGACATACTCGCAGTCGCCATGTACAAAGCTGAGGGAAACGCACCACGGAAAGGCTTTGTTTCCCAATTGCAGATTTTTATTTTTTTACTTATATTCTACTGAATTCCTTCTCGCGTAAGCTTAAATCATTTTAAACGTGCAAAACCATCACCAATACTAAAATTTAGAGGCCAACCAGTTGGATTTTGCAACACCAAAAACAAAGGAGGGGAAAAAGCAGATTATCTACCAATCAGTCAATAAATGTATTGAACGTATAGACTAAATGCAAACTGTCTAACAGGAATTCAATTTACATTAAAGGGATACTCCACTATTTTTGGAAATGGGCTCATTTTACAACTCCCCCTGAGGTAAACAGTTGAGTTTTACTGTTTTCGAATCCATTTAGCCAATTTTTTGATATTTAGAAGAATATCAGTAACCAGACAGTTTCTGGTCTCATTGACTTCTATAGTAGGAAAAAAAATATATTATGGAAGTCAATGAGACCAGAAACTGTCTGGTTATTGATATTCTTCTAAATATCAAAAAATTGGCTAAATGGATTCGAAAACAGTAAAACTCAACTGTTTACCTCAGGGGGAGTTGTAAAATGAGCCTATTTCCAAAAAAAAAGTGGAGTATCCCTTTAAATACCAATGCATGTCACAACATAAACTGCAAAACGGACCAATTTTTTGGCACAAAACACTGCATTCTTACTTCAAGTTTGTAATCTTTTAATTGCATAATATCTACTTGACCCGAGAATCAAGTCATGTGAACAATCACCATCTCTTCTGTACTGATGTTTCCAAGAAGATTGCACACTATGGAAATCTGGGGGAGTGCAGGATTTGGCTTTGGTTCAATCAATATCTGAAATTTGGTTATCTACTTAATCTACCACCACACCATGCTACAGAAAAGACAAAAAACTTGGCTTTAAAACTCACATGGTAGGCTCTTTATGGTAACTGGAATTTCAATGTTGGCAAATCTACGCAACAACATAATCCAGTAATGAATATGACAATCCGCATTTGTTCTTTTAGCCGAACGGCATGTACTTGGAAAACGGTACATAATTAACTGAACAGTGGAAGCCACAATAAAAGGCCAATGTAAAACTTACAAACAAACAAAGTCATCACTTATCAGCTTGAGATCTGAAACTGGATTTGAAGCTTTAATTGGAATTTCCTTCCTAATTTTAATGATCCCCAGAAGCACAGAAGCTGTTCTGTTCAGATTAAAAGCTTGTATACATGCAGATAAATGACCTTCCCCCACAGCAAGTTTAGGCCAGTGGTGAGGGGTCTGAGTTTTTTTTCCTCCCCTCCCCCGCCAAACACATCTTTGGCTCCTGAGATTAACAGCCAAACCAGTCCTAAACTTCCCTCCATTCAAAGACCGGAACGACACGGGGGGAAAACAAGCCAAACAAATTTGTAATGTAACAATGTTAGCATAATACTGTAAATATTGCTTGAATACGTTTTTATACACACTGTGAGAAGCCTTTAAAATGCCCGAGCCTTTTCTTTTACCTTATTTGGGTAACATTACATTTTCATTTAGCTAAGTGACTTACAATTGCTAATATGTCAGAGGTCGCACGCCTCTGGATCAGCTAGGGGTTAAGTGTCTTGCTCAGGAACACATTGGTGTCTCACAGTAGATTCGAAGCCGGGTATCTCACACCAAAGGCATGTGTCTTATCCACGGCGCCATCACCGGTATAAAAGTGTATAAAATATAAAAGACAGGTATAAAAGTGAGGCTATGAGGGATAGACTTACCATCCGCTGTAAAAAGCGTTATATAGGAATAAAGCTCCTAGATAGATTGCTTACAATTTTCCACAGCTTATATTGTCGGGAGTTTTTTGTCAACTAAAATTTCTTGGAAAGATATTTTTCATGAGCAGAACAAAACAAAAACATTAAATAACAGTACAGCCCATTGAAGAGATGCAAGTCTATCCCTCACAGCCTCGCTTTCATTCTCATTAAAAATCAAAGATGGCGCTGCCGTGAATAAGGCGTATACGCAAGTTCCCCTCTCTACTTTCTGTTCAAAAAGTTGCAAAATAGTCAATCTAAAAGCACACACAATGCCAAAAACAGGAGGAAACGCTCACTTGCGTTCAGGTTGATTAAGTCGTTAATAGTTTGTCAATACATCAATAACACAATTTGCAGTAGCTGCTAAATGGCTCAAATACACAAGCGGGCCACCCGCGCTTACCTTTTCATTTTTCATCTTCTTGAGAACTCGGCATTCCCCGTCAAGCTCCTCCGGCTCGGTTTTAATAGCTAACGGAGAGACAATTCCAACAGTTTCCAGAGCGTTATTCCCAAGCTGCTCCGTCACAGCAACGTCCGCGTTCTGCGTATTGTCAAAGGGCGTGTTGCGCGTGCCTCCAAACGCCTGAGCGTTGGCAACTATCTCCTTCTCAATTGCCACGACCGCAACTGGTGCGCTTTCGCTTTTTTCCTTCTTGTTTTTCCCACTCGATACTTCCTTTTCCTTTTTGCTGTTTGGCACGCCGCGCGAGGCCTTGGCGCCCTTCTCGGCACCTTTGCCCGTAGCGGAGTTGCCGCCTCCTGAACTCCCGGTCGCACCAGTAACCTCCCCTTGGGTCCGTCCCTGATGCTCCTTTTTCGCTCCGTCTGCAGCCGGAGACTTGCTGCTATTGTCCTTCGAATTTTTGTTGCGTTTGGATTTGGATTTGCTCTCTTTGCCCTGAGGGGCACTAACTGGGCTAACGAACTTGATATTGTCTGGCAGAGCCGCTACTGCGCTAGGTGGAGCTGCCATTCCCCCTCCGTCCTTGGTGCCAGACATCTCGAGTTTGTCCTTCTCTAGGTCAGCGTCAAGGTCGATAATCAGATTTCCAACCCCGATATCCCACTCATCACCGCTGTCGTAAGTGTCCACCGCATTCGAGTCCACACCTTTCCCGCCTGCAGTGCCACCACTTAGGGACATTTTAGTGCCAGCGGCCCAGGTTTGTCACAGTAACGTCTGATTTCTCAGACTGCCAGGGTGCGGGGAGAAGGAGAACAGTGGCCTCAACGTATTGATGTCAACTTCCCAGTCGCCCACATTTTGCCCTAGAGGAGAAACACACAAAGAGGGATTATCTGTCTTGAAATTGCACTCGGTAAGGGATGAATATGCAGCGCTACATAAGGACTCGGCTTACCACACGCAAAACGCGAACAATAACTTTGAAAAGCAGGAGAGTTATACTGTCTCAAACAATCTCTTCCATTTTAATTTGAGAAACTCAACAGAAAGGTACGTTTTCTTTTATTATCTCATCGCATTCGATTCAAATTTCAGTAGGACTTTATTTTACACTTCTGTCTAGAGCCCGACCGACCGATAAAGGATTTTGAAGGCCGATACCGATTTGTTGGTTTTAAAATCCGATATATCGGCCGATATTATTATTATTATTATTTTATTTCAGAAACGAGCAACAAAATATTATCAGATTTCCCTAACATTAGTTATTTGTAGTTATTTATGAGTTTTAACTAAAATAATATGATAATGCATAACTGGTTCTCTCTGCCCGACTCTGGCTGCAGGATGTGTGGCGCGTTATACACGAGTGTTGCCAACAGGAATGGTGTAGAGTTCCCCTTTGCTGGAAAAACTATATACACAACTCCAACACTCATGACATGGTTGAAGCGTGATTCGCCCGTTTTTATTTTATTTTTGAAATATTCATTTATCGGCCATTATAACTGCCGATACCGATATTTTAGAAAATGCCTAATATCGGTCTGCCGATATATCAGTCTGGCTCTACTTCTGTCATGCATGTATATACTAAGTACGTATTATAGTAAGAACTAGGCAATCATAATCCTAAGTCCATGTAGTAGGGCTGCTCGATTACGGCAAAAAACAATCAAGATAATATTGGTCAATAGTGAAAGAAATCGCTATTATTTAACACGAATATTGGTGGGCGGCGATATGATCAAAGTCTTATTTCATTATACGAGTCATTTTCAGTAGCAGTAAAATTGCACAATTATCGATAGGCTCCTTCAGCAAAACCTAATACTAGGTGTTAACTAAAGCCCCTTTCACACAACCCGGGAAATTGCTTCTGTGTGAACGCAAACACGACCCGAGATTGATAGCGGCCTCGATCCCGGGTTGGGGACCTAGTAACATTGCCGGGATCAGTCGCGGAACGCGCGCTGTGTGAACAAAAGCCAGGACCAATGCCGTAAGGGGTGTGTCATAGTGATGACGCTCGTGGCATCGCGCGATTCTGTTGCTCTTAGAAGAAAGTTTGTGTTCGTCATCGACAAAGAAAAGACGAACAAATGTCTGCAAACTGGAACGAAGCGGAGACCAGGAGCTCCTCACTATCCGTACTGAAGCTGAGATCGTTTCCAGCTTTGTGGAACGGTATGCGCGTGTACATGTTTTCGACGCGCAAGTTACACGTCTCATCCTGACGTCATGCGTCTTTCCGGGATATTTACGGGTTGTGTGTGAACGCACTCACATAACCCGGCAAATCACTCGCAGTGTGAATGAATCGAAATCAAACAATCCCGGTGTTCTGTTGATTTTTGCTGCTTTGTCGAAAAATGCTACCATAGCGCGAATTGATCACAGAATGCCGATTAAAGTCGTATGAAATACAATTATAATAAAATTCTAAGTTATGAGTAGCTACTGTATATTGTAGACTACTGTTTTTATTTTTAAAACGGTGTGAAAAGTAAAAATTATCATAAAATATTCATCTTTGACTTGTCAAAGTACACCTTTCCTCATAGTAACTGAAACTTTCAGTTATTCTTTTTTAGCTGGCCAACCGTACAAATATTCATATGATAGTAAGCATTTTTTAAAGGGAAATTATACATTATAACAGGAAAATGTACCTTTTGTAAAAAAAAAAAAAAAACTGAGTCTGCACATGCGCATAACCGGTAAGTAGCAAATCTCTATGGGTAGCATGAATTGTCAGAACACCGGGACAAATGCCGGGTCCCATCATCTGTGTATTTTCCGGAATCTCTGTGAAAAAGGGGCTTAATGTAGTTATGAGGATACTTTTACACGGTCTAATATCAAACAAACATGTCCCGAAGTTTAGCAACAATAGACTATATTTTACAACACACTTGTTTAGCTGATTTGGATGTTAAAGTAGTTCACTTTTAAAAAAAAAAAGTTTGCTGATAATTTCCTCACCCACATGTCATCCAAGATGTCCATGTCTTTCTTTCTTCAGTCGAAAAGAAATTAAGGTTTTTGATGAAAACATTCCAGGATTTTCTCCATACAATGGACTTCAATGGGAACCAAACGGTTCAAGGTTCAAGGAGTTTCAGTGCAGCTTCAAAGGGCTTTAAACGACACCAGACAATGAATAAGTGTCTTATCAAGCGAAACGATCGGCCATTTTTTAAATTTTTCACAAGTTTTATAAGCTCAAATGCTTCCTCTGTTCGGTGATGCGTGTTCGTGACTCTCCTGTTCGAACTCGTTCATCAAAACGAACAAATCTTTTGAGTCATTTCGTTCATTGAATCAACCAAATGACTCGAAAAAAGATTCATTCGTTTTGATGAACGAGTTCGAACAGGAGAGTCACGAACAGAGCAAGGTGAGCATTTGAGCTTATAAAACTTAAACTTTGTTATTTATTTATTAAATGAGTGATCGTTTCGCTAGATAAGACCCTTATTCATCGTCTGGAATCGTTTAAAGCCCTTTGAAGCTGCACTGAAACTTTCATTTGGACCTTGAACCGTTTGGTTGCCATTGAAGTCCATTATATGGAGAAAAATCCTGGAATGTTTTCATCAAAAACTTTAATTTCTTTTCAACTGAAGAAAGAAAGACATGGACATCTTGGATGACATGAATGACATTTTTTTAAAAGTGAACTACTCCTTTAAGTTTGGGGCAGTGAGGAATGCACCGTTTATGTGGCAGCGGTAAATAATAGTTTAACTAGTTTATGTTTACATAAACGGAAGCTTTATTTAAGATTTATTGCACAGCCCTACCATGTAGTTACCTTTTATTACTCTGTTCTTTCTGGGGTCAGTAGTACACTGTAAATGCATGAAGTGCAAACAACATTCCATAACTTATTAAATAATTTGTGCAACTGTGGCATTTGCCGATTCAGCGATGATGGTGAAACAAAGGAAACACTTGACTAAGAGTTTAGAAAGAAGAACATTTTACCAGTTGGTACTACTATTCATCCAGATACAAGACATTTAAAATGGATGATGATTTGGTGATTGTGTGATGGTTAACCTTTTACACAAAATATTAAAATTCAACATTTTTTATTCATTACTCTAGTGAAAGAGAATGGCAGGACATTAACCATTCATTCAATTATCATTTATCAATATTTGGCCATTTTGTGTGTTTTTCTGTGTTTTAATCTGTCTCTTGTCCACCACTTCTGTCCTGATTTCTTCGAGGAGAGGGTCTATGGGTGGGTAAATGTTTGGGCTTTATCAGATCTTTCAATCTATTGGAAAAAATAAGCTTGACGGGAGACGACAGAAAAACACACAGAGAGCATCTGCTTTAGTTTCTGCTCTGACAGACACAAGACCAGCCGAACGCTGTGAGTGTGAGAATGGTGAGACAATATTGTGTTTGGTATGTTTTTCATCTTCAAACCAAACTTGAGTCTTCAGTCGAGAAAGTTTCAATCCCGTCTGGCTCGAGCGCTTCCCATAACGTTAATAAAGAGAAGACGGTCTTTTGTGGCGGTTTGAACACAATCAACCACATGAGCGAAAGCAATCCGGTCGAGTGTGTTTTCCACTAGCTCTGGAAAAGGACAAACTCATAACATTTTAGACCCTGTTTACACCTGTATTTAGAGTCGTCCACCTGTGATCCGATCGACCAAAACACATCTTAATACCAGATTTAACCAGGGCCAAATATTACTGAGTGAAATATCCTTCTTTTGCCAGTTCCAAAATCTGCCGCCAGTCAAAAAACCCCCAAAAAACAGTTTTATGTTGTGTATGGCAACTCCGCTCTCTAGATATCTGCATAATATTATCACTTAACCAATTTGTTAAAGGGATACTCCACTTTTTTTGGAAATATGCTCATTTTACAACTGGGAAATGCTAATGGTCTTGTCCACTTCAATGATGTATGCTAAGCTGTGCTAAAAGTGGTACCGCCAGAACCGGAGATCGGCTGAATGGATTCAAAAACGGTAAAACTCAACAGTATTTCCAAAAAAAAGTGGAGTATCCCTTTAAAAGTATTGAAAACAAGATTTAAAGGAGTAGTTCACTTTGCTGTGATAATTTCCTCACCCCCATGTCATCCAAGATGTCCACGTCTTTCTTTCTTCAGTCGAAAAGAAATTAAGGTTTTTGATGAAAACATTCCAGGATTTTTCTCCATATAATGGACTTCAATGGGAACCAGACGGTTCAAGGTCCAAAAGAAACTTTAAGTACAAACTGCAAACTTGTTCAAAGGGCTTTAAATGATTCCAGACGATGAATAAGGGTCTTATCAAGTGAATCGATCGCTCATTTAATAAATAAATAACAAAGTTTACGTTTTATAAGCTCAAACGCTCGCCTTGCTCTGTTCTGTAACGCACTCCTGTTAAACTTGTTCATCAAAATGAACAAATCTTTTTCCGAGTGATTTGGTTCATTCGGCGAAAGAAACGAAGGAATTGATTCCGAAAAAGATTTGTTTATTTTGTTGAACGAGTTCGAACAGGAGAGTCACGAATGTGCGTCACAGAACAGAACAATAAACTTTGTTATTTTAAAAAAAAATGAGCGATCGTTTTGCTTGATAAGACCTTTATTCATCGTCTGGAATCATTTAAAGCCCTTTGAACAAGTTTGCAGTTTGCACTGAAACTGTCTTTTGGACCTTGAACCGTTTGGTTCCCATTGAAGTCCATTATATGGAGAAAAATGCTGGAATGTTTTCATCAAAAACCTTCATTTCTTTTCGACTGAAGAAAGAAAGACATGGACATCTTGGATGACATGGGGGTGAGTAAATTATCAGCAAAAGGTTTTTTAAAAGTGAACTTGAAGGCTATTGCACACTGAGTCCGAAATTCGCATCCGAAATTTTCGCATGTTAAAAAAAAAAAATTCGACCTCACGTTATGTCAATCACGCTTGCACACCGCCTCCGAAACTATCGTCTGTCATAAAAAAAAATCGGATCGGGTTCGATTTTCTGCGTTTTTCGCATCCACAGCCAGCATTTTGAGAGGTTTGACAATTCAGGGCCGGGGCGAGCTCGAGCTTTCACTTTCCGTTTTTTTAATTCGATCCAGTGTTTATGTTCTCTTCTCTCGATTGGATTATGAAAGGAATAACCTCCCCTTTCAATCAGATTGAAATTCGGGATAAATTCGCAACTCCTTGATTAGGAGGTGCTTCCTCTCGGCACAATTTCAGGATTGGATGGACGTAATATTTTCTCTTTTTTAATAAGAGAGAGGACAACAAAATCATCCTCACCGCTTGACGAATCCATTTGGTATTTTTGCGTTTTTCCCGCAAAGGTTTAATAAATACGCATCGGACTCAGTGTGCAAGGTTTCTGTGCGTGGCGAATTTTTAGGCGGACGAACACGAAAAGTGTGCAATGGCCTTAATACTGTTACACTGAACAATGAGCAAAGTTTAGATAACAATGGCAACATTTTTGCAAATAGAAAGCAGATCAGAGCATTTTGACCTGTATTGTGTGCCAAAGATTGGTTAAGAACATGATGATATTGGGCTGATGGTTGACGTCTAATTAAAGCAGCCATTCTTTAACACAGCTTAGCAAGGGTACGGCCAAATAAGCCAACACAAGTGAAAGGAGCATGCACTTTGACCTCTGACAGCGTAAATAATTAACACTCAAGTCTGCAGCATTTGTCCAGCAATGCCAATGAGCTCAGAGCGGCAAACAAGGGCTGGAAAAGACCTTAACAACCCGCTCACGCTAGATCCGTAAGCGTTTGATTAACTCATGTTACTCTATCCATATTTGAAATGCTTCACCGAGCTTAACTGCAGATCAGTTCAGCGAGCGGAGGGCTTTGTTCATTAAGCTGGAGCTTAAATTAGCCTTTCATTTACTTCCATATAAGTTTTCACAAGTCTCTGATCATCACAAAAGCCAAATAGTGGCATTGAATTTTAGCGATATCATTTATGACGCTAATGCCCTAATCAAGCATCTCGCATGAATCAATGGTGCTTCTACTTCCTCAATTTCAAACTTAGAATAATGATGTTTTATTTCAGCGGTCAATCCTCCAATAAAACGTATTTGCAGTGTTTATTTCATTCGTTAAAAAATATGAGAGAAATATGCATGTATGTATACAGGAAAACATTTTTGTACTTTGTTGTTATAAATGATACATCAAATTTTTGGTTTATTTAATAAATATTATTATTATTCATTTTATTAATTATTTTATTATTAAATTTTATTAATTATTTTATTATTACATTTTTATTGATTATTATTAACAATTATTAACACAATGCTTAATGACTAAAATTAGCCAAAATACATATTTCAAAACGAAAATTGTACATCATCTTGTGCTTGAACGGACACATTAACATGAAAAACGTTAAAAAAACGTCAAACAGTTGAGAAATAAAACGCATGTGAATCGGTATATTGGATATGCGATGCACATTTGTTCTTAAAGTGACAGCAGCCTAATATTCCTGCTTCAGTCTGTGTCATTACCGTTGATCAAACAACAAAATATAAAGAGAAATCACTCACTACTCTTGACTGAATAACTTTAATAAGGTTTAATCTACATTTAATTTTATACAGTTAAGAATATACACTGCTATTTTATATTTGATTACTCATTATCGCTACCTGAAAAGACAGCTAACTTGTCTTTAACAACGTTACTCTGATTTAGGCAAGTAGTTTTTGGTGTCACGGCCTTATTTATCAAGGTCAAAAATATAATTATGTATTTTCTTCCATTTATTATTACTGTTTTTGTGGTGGGGCAAGTGAAATATTTATCAGGGTAAGTACAAATATGAATCGCTGGCTTGACCGGGCCAGTAGCTGTGTCCTGTATAGATACCATATTCATATTAAATAATTAAAGCTTTTTGAATCTAGTTTTGCAGAAACTTCTGAAATCCTAGATTTGAAAAAAAAAAATGTCTCTTTTCTGTGAGAAATTATCATGGTTACTATTAGGGCTGTCAAACGATTAATCGCGATTAATCGCATCCAAAATAAAAGTTTGTGTTTACATAATATATTTCGGTGCACTATGTATAATTATTTTCTGTATATATATATATATATATATATATATATATATATATATATATATATATAAATTAGGGCTGTAAAAACGATTAATTGCGATTAATCGCATCCAAAATAAAAGTTTGTGTTTACATAATATGTGCGTGTAGTGTGAATAATTATTATATATAAAAACACACACTGGCATGTATATATTTAAGAAATATTTGCATCTATATGCTTTATATATATTTATACAAAATGTATATTATACAGAAATATAAATATTTGATATATTAATAAAAAGTTTTCTTAAATATATACACGCATATGTGTATGTATAAATACAAAATAATTATACACACTACACAAACGTATATTATGTAAACAAAAACTTTTATTTTGGATGCGATTAATCGCCATTAATCGTTTCACAGCCCTTAAATACACACACACACATGCATGTATATTTAAGAAAAAAATAGTATTTATACATAAAATATTTATATATAATATAAATTATATACAGCACACATACATGAAAATATTTCTTAAATATATACAAGCATCTGTGTGTATTTACATATATAAAATAATTATACACATTTTGGATGCGATTAATCGCGATTAATCGTTTGACAGCCCTAGTTACAATAACTAAAGATAGGATAGGATTCTAAGTTAGGATGATACTTGGGTTGCCGTTCAAATAAAGATTCCCTGTAACTACACCTTTTAAATGACGATTGCCCACCAAGAACACGACGCAAAAACCAGCATTGACCGCGCAGATCGCTTCATTGACGAGGCATCATCTGACCGGCATAACCCCAGATGGTCATCTTACGTCTAAAGACTGCAGCTGTTCACAGTCGAAGAGGTCACCGTCAGTTTAACATCTGCAGCTAACCTGTCTGTGGGTTCATGTTTGCTCCCCTTAAAAGTCCAGGAGACGTACAGCTTATTCAATCCGCTGCTCTTTAAACATGCCATTTATCCCATGAGTGTTTGGGGATCATAAATCCCAATATTTTTCAGCCTTTTGAAATATGCATCTTGATATTTATCTGCTGTAAAAAGATTAGAAGCGGCTGAGGGAACTATTATATTGAGCAAAGAGGCTAAAGGCAAGCTTTTCAGTTTTTCACTAAGTGTATAAAGGGAAGAATGATATCTGATACCAATATAATAATAGTAATAAATAGGTATATTTCACGAAAACATTTTAACTTAAGCATCTAAAATGACGCTTGGAGAACATTTCTGTAATAAATTGTTGAATCTTTGTTTGGAAACATTACACAAGTTAAGAGAAATTGATTCTAGAAAGACATGTGAGCATTAATAAGACTAGGTATCGTCACTTAATCCAACGGTACTGCGACCTGTGTCTATGCTGGGTCAGTGTGTAGAATAATTTTTATAAATTGGTATCAATTTTAACAATGTCTATTATAGCAAGTGTGTACACTGTATTTATTAGGACTGAAGAAATATATCTGTTTTACGTTTTTTGTATTGTTCATTGTAATCTTTTACTCTTGTTCATTTTAGGTAGACAATTTTAAGATCTGTCCAGGGACAACAGATGAAAAATAGCCTTTTGGCTAATTCTGGTGCATTTACAGTAATGTCAATTAATGTACATTGTCCCTGTCAAATAACTAACTAAATAAATAAAATAAATAAAAGAATAATGAAACGAGACAAGCTGTCTTAATGCCAAATAAAGGCTGTCAAACGATTAATCGCGATTACTCACATACAAAATAAAAGTTTATATTATGTACACACATACATTATGTTTACACACATATACTAAGTTTACATAATATATGTGTGTGCACTGTCTGTGTATAATTATTTTATATATATATATATATATATATATATATATATATATAAAATAAATTAGGGCTGTGCAAAAATTAATTGTGATTAATCGCATCCAAAATAAAAGTCTGTGTTTACATAATATATTTGTGTGTGCTGTATATAATTATTTTGTATATATATAAATACCTATGCCTGCATGTATATATTTAAGAATTATTTGCGCTTAAATTCTGTATATATATATATATATATATATATATATAAATACAAAATCTATATTATATAAATATTTTATATATGAATAACACATTTTCTTAAATATATACATGCATGTGTGTGTATTTATATATACAAAATAATTATATACAGCACACACAAATATATTATGTAAACACAGACTTTTATTTTGGATGCGATAAATCGCGATTAATTGTTTGCACAGCCGTAATATAAATACACACACATGATTGTATATATTTAAGACATATTTTCATGTATATAGACTTAAATATTTTATATATAAATAATATTTTTTTCTTAAATATACATGCATGTGTGTATTTATATATATATATACAAAATAATTATACACAGTGCACCCACATATATTATGTAAACACAAACTTTTATTTCGGATGCGATTAATCGCGATTAATCGTTTGACAGCCCTACAAATAATCAGCCCTATTGACGCCACAATGAAACAAGGCTTCAATTAAAAGCACAACCGCACCAAAGTGCGCAACACACCACTTATAACGTGCAATAAAGATCGAACGCTGAACTGAATGATGTGCATAACTTGAGAGTAAATTCATAATGAGAGTATGGATCTTTAAACATTCACAAAGATCTATTCTCCATCTCCAGCTGTACGCTCCCACCGGCTCGGACCTATTGATTTCCCTGGACATCCTGACACGGGATCAGAGAACGTCCAATATCAAAGCTTGGAAAACATGTGACAAAAACAGCTGTCTAGACCAAAGCGGAGCAACACTTTTATAGAGTAAACATCTAGCTCGGGCCTACAGACAAAACTCAACAGCTACAAGAGAAATAAGTGTGTGTGAGATGCAGGAAAGAGAGATTCGCCCTGCGGCCGACTGCCAACACAAGTACTCTACAACATTACAGATAAATCAACTGACAATCATATTGAGAGACGATCAAATCAAATGTCACATACTTGCCTGTTTTGGTGTCAAGCTACCTATCTTAATAATGCAATTTTTGGCACAGTGTCACAATAGATAGATCTTTGAAGATCTTTACCAATATCTAATAGTGCTGCATGCAGTCAATATGGGTTTTTATGAGGGCTGTCAAGCGATTAATCGCATTCAAAACAAAATAATATATGTGGGAGCACTGTGTATAATTATATATATATAAATACACACACATGCATGTATATTTAAGAAAAAAAAATATTATTTATATATAAAATATTTATATTAAATTATATATAAATCTATATACATGAAAATATTTCTTGAATATATACAAGCATGTGTGTGTATTTATATATACAAAATAATTATACACAGTGCACCCACATATATTATGTAAACACAAACTTTTATTTTGGATGCGATTAATCGCGATTAATCGTTTGACAGCGCACACACGCAACTTAAACGTTCTTATAAAGTTACTTATTAGGAACATACAAAAATATATATAAACATAACAGAATTCAAAATTCACATTATTGATTCGGTGTGTGTTTATGTTGTAAAATTTCCAAGTATTTACCTTTTGTTTGACACACACTACATGATTCTGGATCAATTGAGAATCATGATTTTTCCGTTTCAAACGGAGATTATAATATGTTTATTATTTTTATAGCGCCTTTCAACAACCCAAGGTCGCTTATAGATCACTATTCAGATCACAAGGTGCTTATGAGATCACTATTCTCTAACAAAATCACATGCAGGCCTTGACACATTTTAATTGCAATAGTCCATTTAAAATGTTTAATTAATCAGATTTTTTAAAACAGGTTCAATGAATGATTCAATGACTCACTCACGAAGACTTTTCTGGATGAATCAGCGTTTTTGAACGAATCTCTTGAATTAATGATTCAATACATTTTTAACAGTCATGTGTCGCCACCTACTGGTGTAACGATGTTATAATCTTTCAGGAGGTGATTTACTCTATTTTGATCACTGTAGTGTCGAAAACCAAACTATAATCTTTTATCCCAATTCTTCTGCGATATGAAAATTTGTAACACACTAACTAAGCTTTGTCTGGTTTTATAGCTATACATGATATTTGCTCTCTCTGGGTCACAACGCAGGTTTGAAAGTTCCAGTGTGATCTGGGTCCATAGACAGGAGAATCGTAGTCATTTGGGAATGAGATAGCCATCGTTTAACGATTAATCACACAGCTCTACCACAGACCTTATTTTTCTTATAAATTGAAAAAAAAAATCTTGACGGAACACTTTCAAAATTAGTCTTCTATATAGAACTTCAATGGAGTTCTAAATAGAACCCTAGGGTTCTTGACTCAAATTTAAAGAATCCTGAATGGCAAAAAAGAGAGGATAGAGAAATGTTTTAAATGATTGCATAATCCTTTTATATAATGTTTAATGGTTATTCGAATTATTTATTTAGACAAATATTTTTACGAGCCGTTTCTTTGATAAAATTGAATCACAATAACAAATTAATTATTTAAAACTAAATCCATTAAATGATCATGATGTGAACCAGAACGCTCGATATATATTGTCTTCTAAGAGTAAAGCAGATGATGATGATGTGTGTGGCCAATAAAAACGAGCCATATGATCGTGCTTCACATACGATCGTTTTCCAAAAGAAGGAAATTGTAAACAAAATACCAAATGTGAAACTCATTAAATGATTTTCTGAACAGGATGTCAGCAGGTGTCTGCTCCAACTCTTCACATAACCCATTTTAAAACACTTCTTTCTTAGACCACATAAGTCTAGGGTTTCCTTGGAAAGCTGATTATTTCCCTGTGCTATTTATTACGGTTTCCCTGCTCGTCTTTATCTGAGGCTACTTGATATCTGTGCTAATTCTTTTAACAATACAATAGGGCAAATGCATTTCAGTACCATTCAGTCACACACACACTGAATAGTGCACAATAGGTTCCCCTAACTAGTGCAGTACCATTGACTAAATATATCTAGATTACATTAACACACCATGGTGTTACATCTGCAAATGGTATAAAATGTCAAGAAAACATACACCAACACAATTTTGTAAGCGTTCAGAGCCAAAATGAATACTTTTATTAAGTTAAAAGGAGGCAGCAAAAAAATACATTTCAATTTGAAAGATACTAAAATTAGGTTTTGACATCATATCCCATTTTAAATATCCCATGAAATGTAAGATTAGTTGAAGAGTTAACACATACTCAATCAACACCAGTTAAACTTGTAGAATTGTTACGATTATTTATACTGTAAAAAAAATGCTGGGTTGTTTTAACCCAATTTTGTGTAAAATATGGACCATTGGGTTACATTTTTAACCCAATAGTTGGGTTTGTCCATATTTTACCCAAAATTGGGTTAAAACAACCCAGCATTTTTAGAATGTAGAATCAGTGGAACAATCAAGAAAGCAGATAAGATCGAAATATGTCATCATATATTGACATTTACCACGTAATTTACATTGTAATCGAATATAGGATATCATAAGCCATGGTAATAACATGGTACACTCTAAAAATGCTGGGTTGTTTTAACCCAATTTTGGGTCAAATATAAAAAAATGCAATTGATAAATTTAACCCAACAGCTGGGTTTGTCCATGTTTGAAAATAACCCAGCATTTTTTTTTTAGAGTGTACCCTTTGTTCGTGTATTATGACTGCTCTGACGACGTGACTGTTGAAGGTTGTTATCTGGAGTGAGTTCTGTGTTTGAGCAGTGATTCACTGCGAATATTTTCTCATACTCACACACATCGTTTGACATTCATAACAGACTCGAGCTCTTCCACACAGAACTGCAACTCCAGCATAAACAAACGCGTCGTTTTAATCACTGTCGGGGTAGCAACCCGTTTATTTGTGCTCGTAATCGAGTAAACCGGGACTCGTTGTTCGACTCGCCGCACCTAACGCGCTGTTCGAGCGCATTGGTCCGCGACGCGTTGCTCTTAAGGAAATGACTCTCTAAGATGGTTAAAGCATGTGTGAGCCATGACAACCGAGCTAAGCTAACGGGCTAAAGCACCTCCAGTCTCCATCTGCACCAATAAAACACCACCCCCTACCCACACACACATACACACACACAAAAGAAATGCAATAATCCCAGCGTCACTTACCCCACACGCGAACCCCTATCCAGAGAATCCTACTTATGTACATTCCATAGAGGAAGCTGGAAAGGCCTCTGGATTTGCGCACGGAATTCCCAAAATGATCCCAAAGCAGTGCACTTCCCAACACATCCAGCAACTAGAGAAAAGGAAGGCCAGCAGCCATCACACTCCTAAAGATCCCGTTCAGAAATGCAAACACTGCCCTGAAACTGGCATCGCAGGATCGAAATCTCACAGCTTTCTTCAAATACGGCTTTCTTAAACTCCAAGACGATAAATCCAACATCTCGGCACGTCCATTTTCACGTATATTCATTCATTTTTTCCCTTGAGTTGAGCCCTAGATCCCTCGCTCCTTTCAGTAAGGGGGATACAATGTAACTAAAGGGCAGGAGGAGGAAGCGCCATGAAATCCAGGAGAAAGATCCGGATGGATTGAACCCTGCGCGCGCAGTGCGCGGTAAGACACGGAAACTGGATCAGTCGAGATTCTTCCCGGGATTTCCAACATGTGTTTGTGTGTTTATGAGTCCTAAGAAACTCATTTCAAAATACTACACAGGTACACTATGTTGTTGTTGTAATCTTGACTCTGAAACTCTCATACATTTATTTTGTAATTGTAAATATTCTGAAGACTTTTGGTAGCAAGTTTTTTTTTTTGTTGATACATTCTACAAAATAATCAGAATAGATGAGGCAATGATTATCATCTTGGATTGTAATATAATTGATGATGCTTATTCTTGGGAAATTTCATATAAATACAGCTAAATAATGTCTATAAAACCCTCCTTTAATTTCTTTTGTAAAAATGTTAAAATATCCCATGACTCTTTTAATTAAATCACTGGAAATAAGAAGTGCATAAAAACATCGCAAATTTTGGGAAAAAATTGTTTGTAGGATTTAATGTTTTACTCTGTACAATGTAAGATCTGTTATGTGTTTTCTCCAATATGTTTGATGTAAAATGTCATTACAAGCTTTTATGAAAGTTGAATAAAAGAAAAAAACACTATATTTTGAAATCATTAGAAAAAATTGTAACCCTAAAATAAATAAATAAATAAATAAAATGTCCAACATATTTTTTTCTGCCTTAACATGTCTTGTTTTAAAATATTTCTTAATGTTTTTTTTTTATACAAATTGATTTGACCAATTCAATTCACATTTATTTGTATAATGCTTTTTACAATGCACACCGTTTCAAAGCAGCTTTACAGAAATGCATGAATCCACATTACAATTTAGAGGGATCTGTTATGCTTTTCAGAAATGTACATATACAAATCACACAGTAAGCTAAAAAAATATTAACTTAAACAATCTAATAATTAAAGGCAGAAACAATGAGTTGATGATGTTTATTACAAATTATGACATGTTGATTCAGAGTTTGCATCAAATTCAAACGAAATTTAGTTAAGCATTTAGGCTTCATTATACAAATTAACTCTAACAACCATTAATTGGTTCTTCAGTGGCTTAATATTATTTAGATGATTCACTTTCAATGAATGGCATTAACATTGTTCATTTTTGGATAATAAAAAGGACTCGTTCGAACAGCCCATGCTTTTTTACAATCATACTGAATAATCAAATTATCCTGCCTATACATGTAAACTCTTATGAAATGTCATTCCAAACCCATTTGACTTTCACTCCCTGAACTTTAGAAAGTGGGAAGGGGCAAACAAGCCCAAAAAAGAATGATAAAAGTGATATATTGCTATAATAAAGATTGATATATGGTGCGGATATGGTTTGACATCACTAGCTGTGTTTCCATCCAAAGTTGCGAATTTAACGGATGCACAAAATTTCACTGTAAAAAATAATACTGTAAAAAACGGTATTTTCCAACATCATACGGTAAAAATACGGTGTGTTACTGTTTTTGAAATTAACAGCTAAATACCGTATTGTCAGCTACAGTATAAAACTTTCATTTAACAGCTATATGCTTTAACACAAAAACAGTAACACACTGTATAGTTACGGTATGATGCTTGCAAACACAGTTTACCGGTTTTTTTTTACAGAGATGGCATTAAACATTTGTGAATAAAGCAGCATTTGCATCCGATGTGTTTTAAGAGAACAAAATAGTCACTTCCTGTGAAATTGCGGTAATAAAATGAATAAATCAGTAATACAAATGGAAGTTTCTGCAACTGCATCTCTTTTTCCTCCGTCGTGATCGAGTTCGTCTCAGAGCGTCCGGCGAAACACAAACACCGTCATGTTCACGCGTGTTTGGGAACCCAATCATGTGACGCTAATTGCTAATTATAATTATACCCAAAAATTGTGATGACAAACTTTATTTCAGAAACTTTAGAACGACAAAACCAACATTTGAGATGCGATTGGCCCGCTGGTAAGTGCGGTTATTGAGGGAGTCACATGATTACATCTTTGTTTAAGCACATATCCTCTTGAAGGAGCGTGTTTTTATGCACCGTACGTCTCCATCCAGCGTTTTTATTCGATATCCCAAAATTTGCATGGAAATAAGTGAATGGAAACAGCTGATGTCACATGAGTGCTAAACATCCTTCATGTTTGAAATGACGAGGTAGTTTGCAAGATAGTAAACCCAGAATTTACATTTTAGAGGAACTATCCCTTTAAAAGAGGAGGAGTTAAATGATTAAACACGTGACATTTGGTACTCCAGTCACATTGCTGGTAATGATGTTGATATCAGTTGGTATTTGATGACTGACACATTGACTAAACCCAGACGGATCAGTTTAGGTTATTAACATTTATAACACTCAAAAATGCCCTAATAATGTGCAAATGCCATGCATGTATTACTTGCACTTCTTGCATAGCTGAACACTGGAAAGCGGCCCCAAACAATGCTAATTTCCAGAGCCGGACCATGACGGAGTACATTTACTTGAGGACAGTACTTAAAGGAGTAGTTCACTTTAAAAAAAAATTGCTGATAATTTACTCACCCCCATGTCATCCAAGATGTCCATGTCTTTCTTTCTTCAGTCGAAAAGAAATTAAGATTTTTGATGAAAACATTCCAGGATTTTCTCCATATAATGGACTTCAATGGGGTCCAAACGGTTCATCAAAATGAACGAATCTTTTCCCCAGTCAACTTGTTTGTGTCGTTCGTTGAATGAACCAAATGTCTCGGAAAAAAGATTCGTTCATTTTGATCTTTTTCCGAGTCAATTCGTTTGTTTCGTTCGTTCGTCATTTTGATGAACGAGTTCGAACAGGAGAGTCACGAACGCGCATCACAGAACAGAATAAGGCGACCATTTGAGCTTATAAAACTTAAACTTTGTTATTTTATTTCAAACGAGTGATCGTTTCGCTTGATAAGACCCTTATTCATCATCCGAAATCGTTTAAAGCCCTTTGAAGCTGCACTGAAACTCTCTTTTGGACCTTGAACCGTTTGGTTCCCATTGAAGTCCATTATATGGAGAAAAATCCTGGAATGTTTTCATCAAAAACCTTAATTTCTTTTCGACTGAAGAAAGAATGACATGGACATCTTGGATGAAAGCTGTGTGTACTCTGTCCACCTCTGTTAGCTTCCAACCGGCATCTCCAGGTTTCATCCGAAACTCTGCCATGGGGAGAGACTTGTCAGACGGTTTCTGGTTCCCGGGCGGCAGCGTCGTGTCTGTAGCCACAGGTACACTCATTTGCACTTTCTTTTATTCGGGGTTAACAGAGTGAGGCCTGTCAAACAGTGGTGAGAGTAGGAAACGCCTGCGAGGAAAGTGCTGACCGAGAACAGGAAGACCTGCTGCTGACATTCCTTCTACAACCTAAGCCTCTTCGAAAATGCCCCCTCATTCAGATGCAAAAACATAAGCTTTTCATAAGATAATGAGCTCCTTCACACTTGAATCGTGCTTTTAATAGCTCAGACTGTGTGTTTAAACAAACGCAGGAGATCTGTTTGAATGCTCCATAATATCGTTGTTTTATTGAGAAACATTTTCATTTAGAAATCCCACGCATCGGCCGTGTATCGAAGAAGCCCACCCAAGATCAAATCTGAATTTAGAATTGAAAAAGCGTCGTCAAACTGAATTGAGAAAACGTCGTTTGTACTCAGAGATGAGCGAGTGTGATTAGCGGTTCTCTGGCTTCAGGCAACGCAGGGTTTAAAAGGCTCGATCTTACACTCGAACGCTGTTAGTGCTTTGGACAATTAGTCACACATTACAATATGATGGAAATAAAACGTGAACACTGTCACATTTCAGCTCGAATAAATATAAACAGGGCTCGACATTAATTTTTTTTGCTGCCCAGTCACTGTGGCTAGTGGTTTTCCAAAGTTACTACTCAACATTTATGACATTCATACCATGGGGAAAACTGCCATTTTTTATATTATATCATAATTTGGCACCCGTTATTTTAGGCTGCCGTCACTTTAAATGAGTAGTTCACTTTTAAATAACTTTTGCTGATAATTTACTCACCCCCATGTCATCCAAGATGTCCATGTCTTTCTTTCTTCAGTCGAAAAGAAATTAAGGTTTTTGATGAAAACATTCCAGGATTTTTCTCCATATAATGGACTTCAATGGGGACCAAACGGTTTCAGTGCAAACTGCAAACTGTTCAAAGGGCTTTAAACGATTCCAGACGATGAATAAGGGTCTTATCTAGTGAAACGATCGCTCATTTAAAAAAATAATAACAAAATGTACTCTCGTTCGTGACTCTCCTGTTCGAACTCGTTCATCAAAATGAACAAATCTTTTTCCGAGTCTTTTGGTTCGTTCAACGAACGAAATGAACGAATTGACTCGGAAAAAGACCAAAATGAACAAATCTTTTTCCGAGTCATTTGGTTCATTCAACGAACGTAACAAACGAGTTGACTCGGGAAAAGATTCGTTCATTTTGATGAACGAGTTCGAACAGGAGAGTCACGAACGTGCGTCACAGAACAGCAAGGCAAGCATTTGAGCTTATAAAACTTAAATTTTGTTATTTATTTTTTTTAATGAGCGATCATTTCGCTCGATAAGACCCTTATTCATCGTCTAGAATCGTTTAAAGCCCTTTAAACAGTTTGCAGTTTGCACTAAAACCATTTGGTCCCCATTGAAGTCCATTATATGGAGAAAAATCCTGGAATGTTTTCATCAAAAACCTTCATTTCTTTTCGACTGAAGAAAGAAAGACATGAACATCTTGGATGACATGGGGGTGAGTAAATTATCAGCTACTCCTTTAAGACATGACTTATAAATTTAAACATTATCTTTATGATATGATAGTGTGCTGTAAATGTGAAATATAAAACAAGTACACTTTGCATTTGTGTAATACAAAATTCCAATTTATTTAAAATAATTAGAGGAAAACGCATTTTTAAAAACTCGCATTACAGGAATTTGGTTTTTTTTTTAGATTATTATTAATTTGAGAGAATTCCTCAAAATGATTGAAGCAATCCCAGAACAGACTCTCCATTCACCAGACCGCAGATGCTAGCTCACCACTTATCATGTTGATGTATTTCCCCGCGTTTTGCACAAGAAGAGGGAAATATACGCTCCATGCCCACTTTAATGCAGTTCCCATCATGCAATCTCCCGTTAATGGAGCCAGTCATTTGCTCTTTCTGCTGCAGAGATGCCTGTGTCACAAAGAGGCCACTCAATCACTCAGAGAGAGCAGGCCCAAAAACCTGAGAGGCTTTGTGGCCCAAATAACAAGAGCCGCTCCAATACGAGCTCTCCAGCACAATTGCCTCTTTAGTAAGCAGAGAATTCCTTGCTCAGCCAAGCGGGTCTGGTTCAGGCCGAGCTGGAAATCCAATCGAGATGGTTAATTATATGGCAAAAAAGACTGGATTATAACAAATATATTAAAGACCAGATACACAAGTCGTCTTCAGCCTTTTATTGCAGAGAAAGCAATAACTTTATAATCAAATAGGGAATGATTCTGGTTTCCTCGTTCCTCGTTCGCTCCTCGTCTCTGGACCGCCGCGGCTTTGTTTCGGGTCACGCCGGCTGCATTAAACACTTCTTGGCACTTTGGTGGCTCTGGCTCTCCAGTTTCCCTGTGTGAGAGAGTGGGGAGGGGTGGGGTTAATGGTGATTCGAGTCCCGGTGACCTTTTCAAAGCTCCCTGTCAAACAACCAAAAGCTGCCCCGCTGAGCTGAGGGCTGGGATCAGGAAGAGAGAATTAATGAATCCGTTTACACACACATTCACACTTGCAACACCTTTTTCACACGTTCTCATCGTACATATAGGGATCGCAGTGCTGTGCGACTTTCATTACTCAAATCTAGATGTTGCATTCACAGAATAGTTCATTTGTTTAGTGTAAAGAGAAAGAAATTCCCTTTAGAGAATACAGATTCACAATTACTGTAGCATTCAGAGAGCTTACATTTTCTTCCTACACTCAATGTCAGGTTGTTTGAACCCAAACTTGGGTTAAAAATGTAATGTCAAATTTTAATCTTTCACTTTCAACTGTACATTTTTTAATTGCATTTTTAACCCAATATTCGGGTTTGTCCATATTTGACCCAAATTTGGGTTGAAACAACCCAGCATTTTTTTAGAGTGTAGAATGATTTACAACAAATTTTCCATTGCATGTGATTCTGACTTTATAACTCGCAATTTTGACTTTATATCTCGCAATTCTGACTTTATATCACGTAATTCTGACTTGATATCTCGCAATTCTGACTTTATATCTCGCAATTCTGACTTTACAGTATATCTTGCAATTCTGACTTTATATCTCGCAATTCTGACTTTATATCTTGAAATTCTGACTTTTTTATATCTCGCAATTCTGACTTTACATCTCGAAATTCTAACTTTATATCTCGCAATTCTGACTTTATATCTCGCAATTCTAACTTTATATCACGCAATTCTAACTTTATATCTCGCAATTCTGACTTTACAGTATATCTTGCAATTCTGACTTTATATCTCGCAATTCTGACTTTACATCTCGAAATTCTGACTTTATATCTCGCAATTCTGACTTTATATCTCGCAATTCTGACTTTATATCTCGCAATTCTGACTTTATATCTCGAAATTCTGACTTTATATCTCGCAATTCTAACTTTATATCACGCAATTCTAACTTTATATCTCGCAATTCTAACTTCATATCACGTAATTCTGACTTTGTATCTCGCATTTCTGACTTTATAACTCACAATTCTAACTTTATATCTCGCAATTCTGACTTTATATCTCGCAATTCTAACTTTATATCACGCAATTCTAACTTTATATCTCGCAATTCTGACTTTACAGTATATCTTGCAATTCTGACTTTATATCTCGCAATTCTGACTTTACATCTCGAAATTCTGACTTTATATCTCGCAATTCTGACTTTATATCTCGCAATTCTGACTTTATATCTCGCAATTCTGACTTTATATCTCGAAATTCTGACTTTATATCTCGCAATTCTAACTTTATATCACGCAATTCTAACTTTATATCTCGCAATTCTAACTTCATATCACGTAATTCTGACTTTGTATCTCGCATTTCTGACTTTATAACTCACAATTCTAACTTTATATCTTGCAATTCTAACTTTATCACGCAACTGCGACTTTATATCACGCAATTCTGACTTTATATCTCGCAATTCTAACTTTATCACGCAACTGCGACTTTATATCACGCAATTCTGACTTTATATCTCGCAATTCTGACTTTATATCTCGCAATTCTAACTTTATCACGCAACTGCGACTTTATATCACGCAATTCTGACTTTATATCACGCAATTGTGACTTTATATCTCGCAATTCTGACTTTATATCTCGCAATTCTAACTTTATATCACGCAATTCTGACTTTATATCTCACAATTGTGACTTTATATCTCGCAAATCTGACTTTATATCTCGCAATTCTAACTTTATATCTTGCAATTCTAACTTTATCACGCAACTGCGACTTTATATCACGCAATTCTGACTTTATATCTCGCAATTCTGACTTTATATCTCGCAATTCTAACTTTATATCACGCAATTCTGACTTTATATCTCACAATTGTGACTTTATATCACGCAATTCTAACTTTATATCTTGCAATTCTAACTTTATCACGCAATTGTGACTTTATATCACGCAATTGTGACTTTATATCTCGCAATTCTGACTTTATATCTCGCAATTCTAACTTTATATCACGCAATTCTGACTTTATATCTCACAATTGTGACTTTATATCACGCAATTCTGACTTTATATCTCACAATTCTGACTTTATATCTCGCAATTCTGACTTTATATCTCGCAATTCTGACTTTATATTTCGCAATTCTGAGAAATAAAGTCTGAATTGTGAGATAAAAGTCGCAATTACCTTTTTTATTTTTCTTTCTGTGGCGGAAACAAGCCTCCATAGGTATTGCATATTTGTTGAGCTTCTGTAAATACATTTTACCATAAAGACTGCAAACGACTACTTTAGTTAAAAGTCCAACTCGGATTGGGTTTTGTCATTAGGAAGGCCATCCTTGCTCTGGTAGAGGAAAACAGATGAAGTGATTTTGTCAAATTAAGCCGAAGCGTTCCCTGCATCTAAAAAAACAAATAATATTAAACATTTAATTGTTCTCAATTTTACAGAATAACAGTAGTTTTATTTAACATATCCAGGACTCCAGTGTCATAGAATTAATCTTCAAGAACTCCAAATGCTCAATTTCAGGCTAATATTTTCAGCTAGCGTCAGATTGTTCAGCGGTGGGATTCAGTGTTTCCTAATGCTGCATTACTGTCGCTAAGAGCCGGCTCTCAGCAGTCCTCAATGCTGAAACTGGAGCCACTCGATCGATAGCAAAGGAGATGATGCTGATCTGGCCGGCATCAGCATCTCTATTCTGTGGGAAAGCAAAGACTCTCAATTCCACCCCTTGATCTTAGCTGGCCGCTTTTGCAGATCAGTTGGCAGCATTCAGCACAAGATGTACAGCGCTAGCATCTGTCAACCTGCAACCACTGCAAAGTCTGGCTCACTTCAAACAGCTCATGCTGATGAAATCTGTTACCTGACCAAAATTTGAGTCACGCAACACGACGTGCGCTAAAGCCGGCTTATCAGATGCTGTCGCCCTATTAAACCTGCGGCTCCGGGAAAGCAAAAACCTGTAAACAATTGTCACAAAGCCATACGAAGAAAATTTCACGCTACCAGTACATGAATGAACAGATCAGTTCGGTCAACAAACAGAGAAAGAGATTTGATTTTCTTTGATATCAGAACAGAAATCAGACTATTGAAGAATCAAAACGAGATCTAAACATAGCATACCCTTTAACTACAAAGAAACATCACAAGCACAATCTAATGGAGATGCATTTCTCCAGCCAATGGTTGCGTAGAGCTGCTGAGTCCCAGTATTCGGCATTGGCTGGTGAGGCAAGTTCTGAAAGCCCAGACATCGATCTGGCGAGATAATTTCCCATTGATTGTTTGGGGGCCGTTGTGAAGCAGTTTATTACCCATACTGCAGCAAGGGAGCCAGCCCAACAATAGGTGCAGAGCATTGCTGGAGCTCCATCATCTACTGTAGCACATCTGGCTTTTGTCCAACTACCTGCGCTTAGATCGAGTACTCCAGAACTTATGTAATCTTCCCATCTAGAACTGCATATAGTCTAAGACAAAACAACACATAGAACCACCCTGGGCTCATTCGAAGAACTGTAACTGTTTGTTGGACACTTAACGCTCGCTTAAACGATCGCTCATTTAAAAAAAATTTATAAAAAAGTTTAAGTTTTATAAGCTCAAATGCTCGCCTTGCAGACAATCTGTGATCGTTTCGCTTGATAAGACCGTTATTCATTGTCTGGAATCGTTTAAAGCCCTTTGAACAGTTTGCACTGAAACTGTCTTTTGGACCTTGAACCGTTTGGTTCCCATTGAAGTCCATTATATGGAGAAAAATCCTGGAATGTTTTCATCAAAAACCTTAATTTCTTTTCGACTGAAGAAAGAAAGATATGAACATCTTGGGTGACATGGTTATCAGCAAAAGTTTTGATAAAAGTGAACTAATCCTTTAAAGTGACAGCAGCCTAAAATACCTGGTGCAAAATTATGATATAATATAAAAAATGAGTAAATTATCAGCAAAAGTGAACTACTCATTTAACTGTAATTATGAACCTCATTTAAACCCGACCATTTTTTTAATTTGTGGATCACTATTATAACTGACCTTTTCAACTACTTTCTATGTTACTTTCTCCCGCCCACAACATTTATGCCTGCAAAAAGACTTTTTTTCTGTACCTCCAAATACTTTCAAGTAAGTCTAAGTGTCGCCATCATACACATTAGCATAAATGCTCCTGATAAATGATTTGTTATTAAAGTATTAATACACAAACCACACTGTTAAAACAAAAACAAGCAGGCTAACTTACAGGCATGACTGCACGCAAAATGCACTCCCATAATAATTCCTAAAAAGCTGACAACAGTTCATCACAATCTCACACATCTCTGTTATTATCAACAAATCTTTCATAATATCTTCACTTTGTTTGTTATTATTCGAGGATTTGCCAGCATACAAAATTCATCACTGAACAAAAAGTCAGTTTTGAGCGGTGAGGGCAGTCTATCGTAAATGCTTCTGATTGGCCATTGCGTTCCTAGAAATCAACACATATGTCTGTGATTCGCTACATCGCTCAACTCTGGTCTGTAAATCGTTTCTATTTTGATTTAGTTGTTCTTGTTGCTTTTCTGCAACAGATGAATAAGAATGTATTAGGTTTATGTTTTATTCATAGATATTCCTAGTTTGCGGGAATACCGCAAATCGTTTTATTCTCCCTCAACCTGAACTCACGCGCTCCCTTTAATGCCGTCATCACCCACTTACTATAAAAACATGTTACCTTTGAAGAAACCCCAGGAAATGATATTTTAACACATTTTAAGACAATTTAAAAATATATATATACATATTGAGCACTTTAATTCACACATTAATTGGTTGTGGTGGTTAACCTGGAATTTACACTTTAAAACTATAGACCTAAAAATAAAAATAATGCCATTAAAGTTGTCTGTACAACGTATATGGTGCACTATATTCTAATTTCTACACTGTAAAAAATATTGATGGTTTAACTTAAAAAAGTAAGTAACCTGGTTGCCTTAAAATTTTAAGTTGATTGAACTGGAAAAAGTGAGTTAATACAATGAAGGAGATTAATTTAATCATCAGAAGCTCAAAATAATAAGTTATCTGAACTAAATAAATTATTATAAAGTCGATTTGACTAAAGAAAAAATGTTGTGATTATTACACTGTAGAAAAAAATATTGTTGGTTTGACTTAAAAAAGTAAGTAATCTGGTTGCCTTAAAATTTTAAGTTGATTGAACTGGAAAAAGTGAGTTAATACAATGAAGGAGATTAATTTAATCATCAGAAACTCAAAATAATAAGTTATCTCAACTAAATAAATTATTATAAAGTCGATTTGACAAAAGAAAATATGTTGTGATAACAAATCTTGAAAATATTTTTTTACAGTGTATTTAAATACATATAACAGTGTCACATGTTATTCAGTGATAATCAATTTACAGTAAGTTAAGTATGGAGTGCCACAAGGCTCCGTTGCTGGCCCTTTCTTATTCTCCTTGTACACACTCCCTTTGGATGATATTATGAGAAAACATGACATTAGCTTTTACTTTGATGCTGATAAAACTAACTAAAAAACTAAAAATTGTATAACTTCTCCAGCCACATGAAATATCAGTTTGCTGAGTGCATTAATAAATCTATTTCCTAGACGACCAATAATATCTTTCATTTTTTTTGGTGAACTATCTCTTTAATCTCATTGAAGTCTTTAATTACATTAAGAATGTTTCACATTTCTCTTTAGAAGACCACAAATGCCAGAAATCCAATAGTATTAGAAATGTTCAGGGTGGATTTCATTGTTGGAGATCCCCAAAGGATCCCTACAGTAGAAAGCTTTCCCTTGTTTTTGTTGTGCTCAATCATATCAGTTCCTGAAAAGGCTGTTTGTCTTGTAGCCATAGGCAGTGAAGGGTGGGAGGAGGGACATCAACACATGCACTCAGTGGGGGTAATAAACACAGACAGCTGGAGCGTTGTGATCTAGCTCTAGAGGTATTATCCATGTTAATGAGTTAAGATGAGCCTGGATGAATGACCAGAAATAATAATGTAATAAAGATAGGCAGTCTTTGCTTTGATGTTTCATGTGTGATAGTGAGTCAAGTCAAAGCCTATAAAACAAATCACAGGATCTGACAAACTCTGAGGGTCTCAATCATTGATAACGCACAGAAGTGCCAAGGGAGAATCACATCACAGTCTGGGGAAATCCAGCTCGTTTTTCCAATCTAACTCTAAGTACCTTAATGATTAGAGCATGTCATGAATGCTCACAGACACTTACAGCTCCCTCACTGCAGTGCACACAAGTCGCTGGTTTGATCATACGGAGTTTACTCAACTACTTATCATGCTGCGGAATTGTAAAATTAAAATTTTGAATAGGTCCACATGGAATCTGTGCACTTATTTCATCTAGTATGTGAAAAGAGAGCTGAGAGTGCAACACTTTGATTATCAGAAAAAAAGTATAAACGCATTACCATAGCTGAAAATAAGGGAGATTTCCCGGAATCCATCGCCAAAATAAGGGATTTTTTTTTTTACATTATTAAAAGCATAAGAAACAAATGAAAAAAAAAAAAAAGATATTTTATTCCTATGCTATGACCGCAGTAGTGGACACCAGGACTCGATTGTATAAAAAAAATGACATGAAAATATACAAACGCAAAAATAATGGAAATTTTTGACATATAAACATCGTTTTTTTCGTTTGTTTTTTTGTTTGCCTGGAAACGCTTCCAACACGCTTGCGTGTCGCGTGAAAAATAGGCATTTCTCTGGTTCTACTTCTAGCATGCACGCGTTTGCGCATGTCACGCAGGCAGTGTGCAAGCTCTAACCTGTTAACATGGGAGCCGAAATAATTACCATAGACAGTAAAATAAAAACGGTCACGCCACGCAGCTGAGACGCACACAGCCAGTGTGTCTCCAGCCTGCATCCGAGTATGAACGACTTCAAGCCGAATATGTCCGAGCTTGTACGTCTCACACAATCAGAACGTAAAAATACGGGATATTTTACAGGAAAATACTAAAACAGGAAGACAGCGGGAACAGAGATAAAATACGTGAGAAACCCGGAAAAAACGGGAGGGTTGACAGCTATGCGCATTACCCAAATTATCTACCAAACAAACAAGCAAGAGGCGAGGAAAAAAGCAGCACTTTATGAATGGAGGCAGACAGAATTCTGTGGAAATATAAACAGTTTTCTGCTGAATATACTTAAATGTGGTAAAAAGTGTTTGCCCATTATTAAAAAAATCTTTCCTTTCAAAAACAAAATAACAGCGGTGAGAAAACAGCAGTTCAGAAAGCATCTGATCATAGCGATATATGTAAGATTTGCATTTCAACACTTCAATAAAGTCACTTCACAGGTATTTATATGGCACGTCATACAGTAGATTGTTTAAAAGCAAGCAGCTTTACAGTATTAAACATGCAAAAACTATATCTATCAATTAGAGCCATACCGATATATCGGCAGACCGATATTATCGGCCGATATTAGGCATTTTCCAAACTATCGGTATCGGCAGTTATAATGGCCGATAAATTAATACTTCAAAAATAAAATAAAAACGGACGAAATACGCTTGAACCATGTCATGGGTGTTGGAGTTGTATAGTTTGTCCACCAGAGGGCACTCTACACAGTCCCTGTTGGCAACACTCGTTGAGTTGGTCACGATACATACATTGCTTGAATAACAATTAAAAGAACATCCCCATCAGTTGTCTTAACTCAAACAAGCATGACAAAATTTGTGACTATCATGTCCAGTTTCAAATAAATAAATAAAATATCGGCCGATATATCGGATTTTAAAACCCAAAAATATTTGTATCGGTATCGGCCTTCAAAATCATTTATCGGTCGGGCTCTACTATCAATTAGTTGCAACTTCAGTTTCTACTATAAACATTTCTTCAGTGTGTTCCTGTTTTACTTGCGTCTGACTTCGACGGACTGAACAGAAGAAATAACCGGAAGAGGATGTTCACAAAGAAGGTAGAGCCACAGAGCCACACATAGCTACTTGGTAATTGCTACCGACCAATGGAAGTTGGAAGGTGTTTACCGTCCGGAGCGAACTTTTCTGATAACTTCACTTTGGCAAGCTATGCAAACTTTATTTTGGCCGAATTTTGTTTGAAATTATGTCCCGCAAGTTTGTTCTTCAAAGGCCTAACAATCGCCCCCTTAAATAGACTGTTCATGAATCGGTCATTGAATCAATGAACTGATTCATTTAAAACCAAATTTAAAGTTCAATATCACGTTGACTACAAAACAAGAGATTCGTTGTTTATAATCATTTTAGTCTATCGGCAGCCTTCAGCTACATTTGAAAACATAATATGCATATTGTTTTGCACATTATTCTCTGTAGATATTAGTCAATTGAACTACAATGAACAGGTTAGCTTACATATCTTTCCTTTGTTAAGTAGAGAAAGTTCAAGGTTGTGTTGGTCGCGTCTGATATCCAGGCATTGCAAATGGCGCATATAGCAACTCTCTTTTAGTGAATATGGTCCATTGTAAGGTGTTTATATCCGATCTTAGAAGATCATTTGATTCGATTTTTTTTTCGGACTCTGTTTTGTCGTTGGTTCTGTGGATTGCAATTTGTTTATCAGTAGATGTTGCATCATTTATAAAACATAATTTAATTACAGTTCTTAAAAAGTCATGCAGTTCAAGTCCAAGTCGAGTCTTGGGTCATTGGTTCCCAAGTCAAAGTCAAGACTAATCATTTTCTTCATTTAGTCAAGCATGTCCCAAAAGTCAGATTCGAGTCAAGTCGTGTAGCTCGAGTCCCCAAACCAGCCAATGGAGGCCTGGGTATGAGGCTTGTAGCCAAGAGTTGAACATGTTCCATAAAAAAACCCAATGCATTTTCCCATTTTAGATGCAAACCCACACACAGACCAGGACAGGTCTGCTGAGAAATCGCAGTGCTTGGACCGTTAAAACAGGGACACACTGTGTTTACAGCCCTTTCCCTAATATGCTGTGACATTAATCAATTCCACCTGCCTCACAGAGTTTGGAGTTCGCCGAAAGAGCCAGCTGAGGATGGGAATTTTTTTTCAGACACATGAAGAGAAAGACAAATAAAAAAGACTGATGAAAAGAAAGACACAGCTCAGTCCTACTAGCTGCCAGGGAGCTCCAGACCAAGAGAAAAATCTTCCAGCCACCAGGGTCGCCCATACTAATGGGCCAACCAGAGAAAACAGATTAATCCTGCAGCCATTAATAATTCCTGCAACTGTTCCCTCCAAGGCAATTAATCACCTCCCTTCTCTGTCAGCACAAGAGCCTGGGGCTAAGCACAGATCCAAGGCTTCTGCTGGAGCCACGACTAAACTCATTCTCAATCACAACCATACTCACTCCGCTCCATAGAGCAACGTAGACATCATTAGAAGAATCTACCAAGATAATAAACAAAACATCCATCCATATTATTAACATATTGGTGTTTTTGGATGTTATTATGATAGCATGTCCACAATATATAAGATATATTGCGATGGTACAATTGTTAGACCCTCATCAAGGAACATGCCATTAACACAATACCATATCTCAAAACCATGTTACCATGTCCATAAATCTCATACAATTACTGTAACACCAAGTCAAAAGAAAACGTACATGTCCATAAAACCATGGTAACCATGGCAACCAAGTAGTGTTTCAGCTTTATTTTATGTTGGGATCACAGAAAAAAACATGGAAGTGAAGTATGGAGTTCAACAAGGTTCGGTCTTAGGCCCTTTGTTGTTCTTGTACATGCTTTACTTTTAAAGTGATTTAATCAACAAACATATTGGTGTTTTAAATGGGACCTTCAAAGATGCTATTACCATGATACCACACCTACACTATATGTGATATCATCATGGTACCATTGTTAGACCCTCATCAAGAAACATGCTGTCAACACAATAGCATATCTCAAAAACATATTACCATGTCCATAAATCTCATACAACTACTGTAACAGCAAGTCAAAAGAAAACCTACATGTCCATAAAACCATGGTAACCATGGCAACCATCAAATTACATTTTACAAGTAGTGTTTGAGCTTTATTTTATATTGGGATCACAGAAAAAAAACATGTAAGTGAAGTATGGAGTTCAACAAGGTTCGGTCTTAGGCCCTTTGTTGTTCTTGTACATGCTTCACTTTTAAAGTGATTTAATCAACAAACATATTGGTGTTTTGAATGGGACTTTCAAAGATGCTATTACCATTATACCACACCTACAATATATATGATATTGCGATGGTACCATTGTTAGACCCTCATCAAGAAACATGCCATTCACACAATACCATATCTCAAAAACATATTACCATATCATGTCCAAAAATTACTGTAACACCAAGTCAAAAGAAAAGGTACATGTCCATAAAACCATCCATCATATTATATTTTACTCTGTGTCATGCTAACCGATTAAATAACTAAGCGCGAGAAGTGTTTCAGCTTTATTTTATGTTGGGATCACAGAAAAACATGGAAGTGAAGTATGGAGTTCAACAAGGTTCGGTCTTAGGCCCTTTGTTGTTCTTGTACATGCTTCTTTTTTAAAGTGATATAATCAACAAATATGTTGGTGTTTTGAATGGGATTTTCAAAGATGCTATTACCATTATACCACACCTACAATATATATGAAATCACCATGGTACCATTGTTAGACCCTCATCAAGAAACATGCCATTAACACAATACCATATCTCAAAAACATATTACCATATCATGTCCAAAAATTACTGTAACACCAAGTCAAAAGAAAAGGTACATGTCCATAAAACCATGGTAACCATGGTAACCATCACATTCAATTTTACTCTGTGTCATGCTAACCGATTAAATAACCAAGCACAAGTAGTGTTTCAGCTTTATTTCATGTTGGCATCACAGAAAAACATGGAAGTGAAGTATGGAGTTCAACAAGGTTCGGTCTTAGGCCCTTTGTTGTTCTTGTACATGCTTTACTTTTAAAGTGATTTAATCAACAAACATATTGGTGTTTTGAATGGGACCTTCAAAGATGCTATTACCATGATACCACACCTACAATATATGTGATATCACCATGGTACCATTATCAGAAAGATGGTAGCGTTAGCTTGTTCAAAAAAATTGTATTAACATGGTATTAACAACGTACACAACGACCAAACACGTCCAAAACCAAGAAACTACCATAGTAGACTGGTTTTTTGAAGAAGCTACAGCTACTGAAATACAGCCAGCTGGTCTATGTATACAACAATCAAACAAAACAGCAAGTCAGAACTAAATCTCAGGTGAGAAAATCTCACATGTATGTTGACGGTGACTCACTAAAGCCTTTGGAAGCGAGATCAAGCAGATCCTCCCAACAAACAGTGTAGCACAATTAGTCACAGAGCTCTTTACATGAGATATGATGGCTCCATTATCATTCATTAATGAGAAACACTTGAGAACATGACCGCTCCCCCACACTTAAACACTGCTGAGCTCTCTGTTCCACTTCTCTCCAGCGAGGGGGAGGCAGGGCAAGGAAATCTTCATTAGAAGAGCAGTGGCAAAAGAAAGCGGATGAGAGAAACGGAAGGGGGGGAATAAATTGAGGCTGATCTGGTGCTCTGTTTTTGAGGCACTGAGATTTGCATAGATGTGCAGCAGTGCAGAGGGAGAAATGTGTCAGTACTGACAGCTTCCTGAGAATTTTTTAAGCTCGACGTTGGCGCCTCTCTTTCTCTCCCGGAGACCGCAGGAGCCCTGCTAACAGCCGCTCGGGGGTCAGGACCAGTGCCTTTGTGCTCAGCCATCCTATGGCAACCCAGCAAAGCATGTTTAACGGTCAGCTCAAGTGCAAATCTGCTCTCTGGGGGGAGGGCGAGTTGAACCTTCCCCGCTGCAAGGGCAAATGGAGACGTGTGTATGAGTGTGTGGGCTGGTACAGAGCTAGACTACAAGAGGACAAATGAATATTATAAGACGTACTTTCCGACGTACCTTAGCGAGGATAGATTAAGATGTAATTTGAGGCTGTGAGATGCACGTTCAATAAGTTGGTCTGTATTATCCTGAGATTGTTTACTGATGTGAAAACATACTGATTGACATCAAGGTACACAACAGAACGATATGGCCTCCACCCAGAATAAGGTCGATAGTGTGCAGGAAATGAAGCAAGGGTTTACCCTGTTGAAAAGACAAGCTTAGACAAGTATTCATCTCCATGCTGGTCCTGGTTGGTTTATTCTGGTTTGGTGGTAACATAACCATGCTATTCACCACCAAAACTTTCTGTTCAACCAGAATAGATAGCATAGAAGCTGGTTAACCAAGGATATTTAGGGGGTTAAGCTAGTTAAGAAACTGGGACACCAACCAAGGCTACAGCTAATGTATGTAAGGACTCATTAAGATGGGTCATGCAGTTGTTGGGGGCTGGTGATCAGCTATGCTGGTCTTTTCAGCAGGGAAAGGATACAAACCTTTCCCCACCATCACTGTGAGAGTAGTTAAGCTCAGCGCACACACTCACTTTAATTAGCTGACTAAATAGGGTGATTCTACACACGTAATGGTTTTTTATACTGTGCAAACTTGTTCTCTCCCCTTACACTAACCCTACCCCCAAACAAAACTTTCTGCATTTAAAAAAAAAAACCTTCAATTACTTTATTTTTAGACCAGATTTACAAATGAGGGCGCCCATAAAGGGAGGTTTTGTCATGTTTTGGTCATGCTGGGTACAAATATGTTCCCAAAAAATATAGTTAAGTTGACACACACATACACACACCCACACACAGATCTAAATCCATCGTTGTGCATGCAAAATCCATCACGGTTTGTTCCGTTACAGCTTGAGACTTCAGAATGAATGGCTCTCTGGGAGAAATCATCCCCACTAACTACCAGGGGTCCTCTTCTAGTTGGCGTAAGTGAGTCACAAATCAAAAATCAGCAGGAGAGGTTTTCCGAACACTACTCCAAATGTTCGTCTTCCTGCTGTAATTTCTGTTAAGAGTGAAAAACGACAGTAAAATAAGCAGAATAACTTCCCAGATTTTGCACATGAAGCTAATAAACTAGATTCGTACATTAACTCGAATAGCGTTTGATCTTGAAACACGCAGCATTACAGTGTTGTGGATGGTTTTAAGCAGTTGCATAGCAGCGTGTTAAATTAGCTTTGACCTCGTAATTTTGAATCAAATTGTCATAACTCGATATTCCGGTGATGTAGACTGGATTTCTCCAATAATTTACTCCACTTAAACCCAACCCAATTTTTTTTACAATCGACTGCAATCTTGCATTCAGATCTGCCTCCACCCAATCAACGACGATGTACTGAACCAAGTCCCCTCCTTCATTGTTTATTTTTCGATAATCTGTTTCACTTGAATGTGCATCACAACAGGGAAGCAAAGATCTTTAGCTTCTTCTATTTCTTTGCGATTTTAATGTGTTCATATTAGTGCTGTCAAACGATTAAAATATTTAATCGCGATCAATCGCATTAATGTCATGGTTAACTTGCGATTAATCGCATTAATGTCATAGTTAACTCGCGATTAATCACATTAATTGTCATGGTTAACTCATGATTAATCGCATTATTGTCAGTCAACTCACAATTAATTGCATTAATGTCATAGTTAACTCGCAATTAATCGCATTAATGTCATAGTTAACTCACGATTAATCGCATTAATGTCGTTTAACTCACGGTTAATCGCGTTAATGTCATAGTTAACTCCCGATTAATCGCATTAATGTCATAGTTAACTCCCGATTAATCGCATTAATGTCATAGTTAACTTGCGATTAATCACATTAATGTCATAGTTAACTCGCAAATAATCGCATTAATGCCATAGTTAACTCACGATTAATCACATTAATTGTCATGGTTAACTCATGATTAATCGCATTATTGTCAGTTAACTCACAATTAATCGCATTAATGCCATAGTTAACTCGCAATTAATCGCATTAATGTCATAGTTAACTCCCGATTAATCGCATTAATGTCATAGTTAACTCGCGATTAATCGCATTAATGTCATAGTTAACTTGCGATTAATCACATTAATGTCATAGTTAACTCGCAAATAATCGCATTAATGCCATAGTTAACTCACGATTAATCACATTAATTGTCATGGTTAACTCATGATTAATCGCATTATTGTCAGTTAACTCACAATTAATCGCATTAATGCCATAGTTAACTCGCAATTAATCGCATTAATGTCATAGTTAACTCCCGATTAATCGCATTAATGTCATAGTTAACTTGCGATTAATCACATTTATGTCATAGTTAACTCGCAAATAATCGCATTAATGCCATGGTTAACTCACGATTAATCGCATTAATGTCGTTTAACTCACGGTTAATCGCGTTAATGTCATAGTTAACTCACGATTAATCGCATTGATGTCAGTTAACTCACGATTAATCACATTAATGTCAGTTAACTCACGATAAATCGCATTAATGTCATAGTTAACTCGCGATTAATCACATTAATGTCATAGTTAACTCGCGATTAATCACATTAATGTCATAGTTAACTCGCGATTAATCACAATTAGTCGCACATTTTTATCTATTCTAATTGTCTCTTGATTTCTTTTTGGTGTTCAATTTCACACTTACATTCTCACTTGGAGCAAACTTGTTGTTTTGTTTACAGTCTAGCTAGATCCGCTTGCGCTTTGGTCGACGAAGCAACAAAACGTCCTCGCACGGCGCAAGCCATTGAAATGAATGGGTTTCGCAGCACAGCGTGTGCATGTCGCAACCTGTTGCAAAAGCATATGAAAGAAAACAAAGTTTGCTATGCCAAAAAGGCAGTTAATCGCGCGATAAAAAATTTTACGCCGTTAAAATTGGTTTGCGTTAATCCCATTAATAACACGCTTAACTGACAGCCCTAGTTCATATGAATTTGATAGGGTGGTTTTTAAGCACATTGCGATTTGGTTCCTTGAGTATTCTTGGACGTTTATACTGCATTTTCACTTTTTATACTGTCTAGTCAATGCTTTAATTGTCTATCGTCCAATTCGGAAGCTCCGAATGTCCGTAACCACAAACACATTTAGTTTATCCGCGAAGTTTGATACTAAGATTTAGGGATTTGAACAAGCCCTGTATGAGCAACAACAATGGTGTTTTTAATAGCGCCATTAATTAAGTTAACAGCAAGCACTTGAACAATCAATTACCTGCAGTGTAATGGCAACAAATTGCATTGTAGTGCCGGTAAAGGAGTACTGCTCCTTTGATAAGACCTTGAGAAAGGTAACATAATCAGTATTTATAGCTGTTCCTTGTGTGCTGAGCACAGGACAGGGGTTGGATAGGAAGCAGTTAATGGTTTGCTTGTGCTGTGGCTCTTTGGCATGCTGGAGGGAGAGTGACATTGATCCACCAGCTCCCGTCCATCCGTCTCCCTGACAGAGGTAACAGGATTGTTAATAAAAATGGAAATTGAGCTGCACTACCCCCTCACACACACACACACACACACACACACACACACTCTCTCAGACTGTATCCAGGGCTTGTGCTCAGCTGGCTTGCTTTGCTTGACATCTCCCTGCAGAGGCTAAGCACTGGTTGCACTCGCCGCCATGGTTGTGCTTCTAGTTAAGCATGAGCCAGAAAGTGAACGTGAACACACACACGTCAAGTCAAGTCACCTTTATTATTTATACAGCGCTTTTTACAATAGAGATTGTTTCAAAGCAGCTTTACAGAGATAACAGGACAATAATGTTGTAACAATATTGTTAAATTAAATGTCTCTAAGAAAGCCACAAGACAAAGGCCACACACACACACACCCTGGTTGTGGGGGTGGAACACTGATAAACGGTTGGTTGTCACGACATATATTAAAACATTTAAGGTGAACAATTCAATCTAGCAGGAAATGACTCACACAATGCGGTTAGGTTAAAATGAGTTGGGTTTTTAATAGCCTATGATGAAATGATTAGTGTAGTGCCGATAAACACTAGGTCCAAAATACAAAACCACTGGTGACACTGCTTCTGTTCTGCCATTTATCTATATATGGTGTGGTAGAAAGTAGAAAGTAATGGACTTCACAAAATCTTCACCAAAAGCAGTTTAGCTGTGTTAGGCAGCATTTTTTGGTCTTTCGGGTGTGTATTTGAGAAGGTAGTAATTAGTCACAACTAATCACAGTGCAAAACTGACAGTGATGGATGATTTTATACATAGATAATTGTGTATGATAATTTTGCAGTACATAGTGTTTTCTTGCACACACACACACACACACAAGAATACAATGATTAGGGATGCACATTATTCCTGGGACATTATTGGTATAGCCATATGTACTTTTTTTTAATGATCAGTAAAAAGATTTAGAAGAGAGATAGTAAAAGGTTAATCTTTTCTACAACTAACATTGAAATGTATTATTGCACGGTCTAAAGAGTAACGTTGAGCTTTTGGTTTCTAACTAGGGCTGTTAAACGATTAATCGCGATTAATCGCATCGCACAAGTTTGTGTTTACATGATATATGTGTGTGTATTGTGTATAATTATTTTGTATATATAAATACACACATATGCATGTATATATTTAAGAAAAATGTGTTATTAATATATAAAATATTTATATTATGTAAACAAACTTCTATTTTGGATGCGATTAATCGCGATTAATCGTTTCACAGCCCTATTTCTAACGTCTCAGTTTCTCATTAAAATCTTCCAGTTTCTAAATTTCAGATTAATGCACAGATGGCACGTGGAAAACAGACACACAAACACAATACAAACTCTAGATGTGTTTGTTTGTGTACACATACGAACTGTCTAGTAAGTGTTTAACTTGTCTGCCACAATAATGTCTTTGAACTATCTTCAAATGGGGGCTTTTCTCAGCAAAAACATTCAATTATTTTTAATTAATCGTGTTATATGCCAATGAATAAATCAATTAAAAAACACTGGGCAGATCTAGTACGTGTTTGTAAACATTGCATAGTTTTGTAAATGGTTTAAGGATGAGAAGATTCAAAACTGTTTATCTAGGGATCTGTCAAGGGACAGATGAATTAGCGCCGAAATAATCTTTTAAGTCAACAACAAACGATATTGCAAGCATTCAAAGATAAGCATTTTTTGACACCCTAACTATGCACGACTATAAGATTATCTGCATTTAGATTACCTGCAATAGAAACTAGGGATGAACCGATATGAACATTTTGGCCGATACCGATAATGATAATTCTTTATAATTGAAAGCCGATAACCGATATATCGGCCGATAAATCTAAATCTAATTTTTATATAATTTTTGAAAGCCTGATTGCAAAAGCAAAAGTCTCACAATTAAAATCAGTTCCCTAACACAATTATAATGTTCTCAAGCACATTTTACACTATATTTTCATTATTGACTCCAATCATATTTCAAGCAATTAAGATCAATCATGTTGAACAGTGCGCATCTTAAGTGTCTCAGGTGTTGAAGGAAATAATTTATTATTTCTCAGCTTTAATATATCAGCCAAATGTTATTATCGGGCCGATAACGATAACATAAAAATGAACAAATATCGGCCGATACCGATATGGTGGCCGATATATCGTGCATCCCTAATAGAAACAGACCGGCAATCCACTATATTAGCATATCACTTAATGGACATAATCAATTAATGGCTGAATAATCAGTATAGGACACACACACAAAGCACACTAGTCATGTTTGTGCTTTAAAAAGCACTGTTGTTCACTCAAAGGACAGGAAAGCAGCAATGGATGATTTATATCTGCAGTTTTGTTTATGAGGGCGAGATCAAGGATAGATGATTTTAGCCCACGGAGCCAGTCTAAATGTAGATTCACACAGAAACTGGGTCAATTTGGCTCCCCAAAGGCTTGTGCGCACAGACAGTGGAATTAAACGCTCTTGGTAATCATCAAAATGGGTTCTCGGGTGGGAAGGTTACGCGTTGGGCGTTAAGGACTAGACTGGCACGCTATCTGCGGACACAGTTTCGGAGTTAAAAAGCTGATGGAGATTATTTCCGAAGCTCAGCTGGTTTGCTGGAGTGCAGGGAAGAATAAACAGAGTGACGTGAGGCAGAAAGAGCTCAGCAGACTGAGTGCTGCCTCATTGAGCAGCCCTGGAAACCTGCCAGTCCAACGCCACAAAGCATTAATACACGCAGAGTCCATCAGAGGAGTGTATCGCACACCTCCACACGGCCACTGCTTTTACAAGTAAACGTGTCAGGAGCACTTATGAGTGCACTCTGTGACATACGCTTTCTTTTTAGACGCACAGAGCCATGGAAGCACTGCAAAAAATCAACTACTTAAACAGTATTTTGTCTTGTTTTTGTAATAAAAAAAATAGCCTTAAACCAATACGCACTTAATCAAGAAGCAATAACGCACAAGATAACGAGAGTTGTTGTTAGAAAACATACACTGAATCTGAATTGAATTTGTTTTTCTTAGAGTACCCCTGTGGGGAAAATCCAGCTTTTAATGTTGTTTACATGTCTATGTGGTGTGTTTAATATGCTTTGTGTAAATTCATAAGTATTTTCTCTTTAAAACTGCAGTGAACCAAAGATGGTTGCTGACGTCACAAACGACCTTGTAACCAATCAGATCAACGTGTGATCGTCAATCAGTGGATCTCTGAGCTGAGCGAGTGAGTGAGCCTGACCGATAAAGGATTTTGAAGGCCGATACCGATAAATACCAAATATTTTGGGGTTTTAAAATCCGATATTCCGATATATCGGCCGATATTTTTTTTTAATTAATTAAATATTGTTGGATTTCACACACGTGTAAAAGAAAAGCTAACTTTTCTGCACAAGATACGTTTGATACTTTTTCTCTATGTCTAAATTTTCACTCCTCGCAAGTATAACTTACATTTTACAATGCAGGGACTGTAACTAGAGATATGCTAGTTATAAATACAGTAATCATTACTTTATTTAGTGGTTTCCAAGCTCATTAATGTTAACGTTAGCGGTCTTCCACTGATGATAGTGGCATTAGCTAGCTTTGTGGTTAGCTAGTCTATGATGAGCCATAATTTAGCAATGGATGACATCATACTGCAAATTATAAAACATACATTTTCAATATAACAGGCCAAGGAGAGATGATTTAAGCGTGTTTCGTCCATTTTTATTTTATTTTTTAAATATTCATTTATCGGCCATTATGACTGCCGATACCGATATTTTGGAAAATGCCTAATATCGGCCGATAATATCGGTCTGGCTCTAGTGGAGGCGGGGCTCATTTGCATATTCATAGAACTATGTATACTAAATGAAGGGTGTCGAGTTACATTCAAGCTACTTTAAGGCGTGAAGCATATTTTTTTCAATGAAAACAACAATTAAATATGTCATTTTGGTGATAAAAGATGAGTTTTAAGGGAAATTAAATACTCAGCAATGGTATTGACTTATGAATTTGTCTAAAACCATATTAACATATAAACAACATTAAAAGCTGGTTTTTCACCACAGGGGGACTTTAAGAATCAAGCTCAAGTAAACCTTTTATACATTCAGCTATTACTTAGTCTTGGTGAAATAGCTTATTCAGGATATACACAGATGCAGGTGTAAAATTTTGCAACCAAGCCGAACTAGAAAAAAATTAAGATTCAAAGAAGGTTTTTCTAAACACTTTTCCCACCACTAATCATACCCGTTCACAAAGATATATTAGAGACATTAGGGAAATGGGCAGTGAATGCCATTTCACATTGACTTAGATAATCAATAAAGGTAAAACGGGCTTAGAAATACCACATTTTTTTCTATGGGAAGCAACACAATGGCATCAGCTCCATAATAGAGATGCTACCTCTTCAATCTTCAACAAATTTTAAATTCCGCGAGTGCTGTTTTCAAAGTGTGAATCTCAAACAAAGCCTGAAGGGACTCAGTATAAACACAAGCACTCAGGGCCTCTTCAGCTCTCAGAGAACTAGTCCATACATGGGGAGACGAGAGCGAGGATTCCTCCCCCACTCGCTGAACGCCACAAAGACGGCAGAACTGGCTCCTATGTAGGGGGTGAGCAGATCAGACTGAGATTATCCTGCTGAGAGAGGTCTGGCTCAGCCGAGGTGGCTACAGACAGCTCTCCGAGTGTAAATACACTTCTTTCAAAAGCACAACAATAAGCTCAACGAGAGCTATGGAGATTAAAACAAGCTCAGCACAAAGCCAGGGCTAGCTGTGGGAAGCACTGAAATGTAAAACAAAGAGTCATTCTAAGCGCTGTGTGATTTTGCCATGGTTTTTATCAGCACACTTTCAAGGGCACTGGTACTAAATATTGTAGATAAGATAAAGATCTGATAATTACCATGGGGAAGCATGTGTTTGTGCGTAACCTTAGTCTTCAAGACGGCCTTGTCCCTGTAGAGCGCACTGGGGAACATCAATAGGATATGACTCTAATTATCAAACCAAATCTTTCTTTAATTGTGAAACCATTGTGAGGAAAAAGTAGGTTGTAAATGACCAATCGGGTGGGAAAAAAGTACAAATTTTCATTGCAAAACCACAAAAAATATTTTGATGTTTGTAAAAACAAACAAAAAATGACATTCGAGTTATACAGTTAAATTGAAGTCCACATTAAAACGTCAATTTGCAAGCATTGTTGTTAGATATTTTGTCCATAAAAATGTGTTACAGTGTTAAGTTTTTTAGTAACACTTTCCAGTAAGGTTCATTAGTTAACTAACTTAATAATAAATGCTGAAGAAATATTAGAATTCGTAGTTCAATATTAACTTCAACATTTACTAATACGTTATTAAAATCAAAGGTTGTATTTGTTAACTAAAATGAACAAAGCATGAACAGCTGTATTTTTATTAACTAACATTAACTGAAATTTATAAACACTGTAACACAAGTTTTGCTCATTGTTAGTTCATGTTGGTTAATACATTAAAGGCGTCATGAACTGGCTTTTTAAATTTTATTATATTGTTGTCCGAGGTCAACTTATGACGTTCGCTTGGTTTTTGCATTCAAAAACATCAAAATGAATAAGTATTAGGCTATTTTCTACCCTAGTTTTGAGCCTAGCTGAAAAATGCTCAGTTTTTATGGGCGTCCGCACTGAAGACTTGGAAGTAAACGCCCACTGCTGTGAGTGGATAATGGTTTTGCATATTATAATGAGTTTCAACTCACTCGTCGGTGCACGTATTTAGCAATGTGTGTAATGCGCGAATCGGTGGGCGGGGCTAAACTAAACTTTATAAACTCAACAAACTAATCTTTATTGGATTAACAAGGACGTTTTTGGTTCTGAAACTTACAGGATATTCTTTTAATATGATGTCAAAAGCTCAAGCAAAATTTGATTTCTCAGTTAATCACCCCTTTAACTAATGAACCTTATTGTAAAGTGTTACCAGTTTTTTATTATACTAGAGATCTACGGTTATGGCAGGATTAATTTCTCATTATGTGCTGCAGGCGTAATTGCTGGTAAGTGTTTCTATAACAACTTTTACAGTTATCGAGATTGAGCCAGAAACCTAGGACGAGTTCACGAAAGAGGGTTTTTGAAATAATCTCCAATATTTAATGAAGTTTGATTGACAGAGGAGCTGGAGGCAAAGTTGCTCACAATGAGTTGTTCTACGCTATAGTATGAATGTAGTGGTTGTGTGCGAAAAATCTAGTAATATCCAATCCTTTACGCACGTAAAAAAACGTGAAGGCGCCCCCGGTGGCCGATTTCTTTTTAATTTCTCACAGGCCTCTAGAGCCGTGAGTCAAACAGGCCCAGCGAGTTTTGTTTCGATAGGCCTCCGTTAACCTTGTCTGACAGCCGCTGGAACTTCATTGGCTGACGTTTTTTTGAGATACGCCAATGTCCTCGTAGACAATCACGCCACTTTGGACAAAGACACCACATGCCAGTTTTCAAGTCAGTCTGGGGAAAAACTGTTGCCTAGCTATAGCAGTTGTCTTTTTTTCCCCCATTTTTATATTTCATAGCGCCACCAAGTGGCCAGTTGCTGCATCCTTTTTCACACAACCACAGACCGAGCCCATACACAGGTGTACCAACGCTCTCCGTTCAAGAAGGATAGCCATTTTAGTAAAAGTGGCCATGACCAATTTGAACGTTTTGGCGTCCAGTCAATCCAAACTAATTTTTTGTTGATAATTATTGACAATCAGGCCTCTAGGGCCGTGAGTCAAACAGACTCAGTGAGTTTGGTTTCGATAGGCCTCCGTTAACCTTCTCTGACAGCCGCTGGAACTTCATTGGCTGACGTTTTTTTGAGATACGCCAATGTCCTCGTAGACAATCACGGCACTTTGGAAAAAGACACCGCATGCCAGTTTTCAAGTTAGTCGGCGGGAAAAAATGGTTGCCTAGCTATAGCAGTTTACATGTTGTTTTTCCCATTTTTTTTTTATTTTTTTTATTTCATAGCGCCACCAAGTGGCCAATCGCTGCATCCTTTTTCACACAACCACAGACCGAGCCCATACACAGGTCAAGAGGGATGGTCATTTTAGTAAAAGTGGCCATGACCACTTTGAACGTTTTGGCGTCCAGTCGCGGACGTCAATCGAAACTGAACTTTTGTTGATAATTATTGACAATAAGACCTGGATCCGAACTAGGACTATTTTGCAAAAGTGAGTTTTCCCAAAAAATCCAAGACGTGTGTTTTGTTCGTCTAGAGTCAATCGTTCCAAAGATATAAGACACTGGACTTTGAAAGCCACAGTGGTAACAAACAACCGAAGCGAAACGAGAACGTGTTTGAGGCCAGGAAAAATGTGTGTCACTGCCTGAATGGCATAATAGGTTACGGGTGACAGTCGTTGGATGATTTTGGGCAATGATCCGCTTCCTTTTGTCGTTTTGCTCTGATGTTATAGGTCTTAATGCGTTTAAAACAGAAAATCCAGCTTGAAGGTGAACAGCTGATGCACTGCAGTAGAGAAGCAGTAGCTTTTCCCTCCAGAGACAAGCATGAGTGTGCTTCCAAATATAACCAAAAAGCTCTCTAATTACTGCAGTCACGATCTAGGGCTGAGTCTTCCGTTCAAAACACTGTTTGATTGCTTAACAAGGACATCTTTTCTGTCTTCTTAGCCATGCTTCAATTATGAGTCTGATTCAAATGGAAAACCATGTCCAGTTGCTTTCAAGTACTGGAGAGATTCTACCAGACAGTTTGAAAAAGGATTTCTCTTTGATTGTGAAAGACCAATTAGAGGAAGGAAATGCCTGCCATGCCGGTCTTGTTTGCGCCAGTCTTTTGGGGAAATTCCAGCCATATCTCAAGGCTTTCAAAGCAACACATTCCTCTTTCAGCTCAGGCAGTGGCTGCTGTCCAGGTAAAAGAGATAGTAAACATTAAAGATGACTAACACCAGGGCTGACTCTTTTTCAAGCTCCCCAAATGATGCCGAAATGGTTTCACAGTGACAACCGTGACATTCAGCGACGTTTAGAAATCGGCAATACAGCCAAAAAAGGGGTCAAGTGTGTCCTAATCAGGCATGATTTGACAGTTTTTAGTGGAAAACTCATTTTTCCATTTACACTTAAGAGAGAAAAACTGCATGAAGCATCAAATTCACAGCCATGTAGGAAGATTTTGAGGTTTTACACTCACCTAAAGGATTATTAGGAACACCTGTTCAATTTCTCGTTAATGCAATTATCTAAACGGTTTTAATTGCATTTTTAGATAACAACCAATCACATGGCAGTTGCTTCAATGCATTTAGGTGTGTGGTTCTGGTCAAGACAATCTCCTGAACTCCAAACTAAAGGTGATTTAAGCAATTTTGAGCGTGGCATGGTTGTTGGTCTCAAGAGTATTTCACAATCTGCTCAGTTACTGGGATTTTCACGCACGACCATTTCTAGGGTTTACAAAGAATGGTGTGAAAATGGAAAAACATCCAGTATGCGGCAGTCCTGTGGGCGAAACATTAATATGTTTATAAGCAACTGAAAAAAGCACAAATATCAGGGCATGTCAAAACATTCAAGGACCCCCAAAAACACCTTAGACCACAGAGGGTTAATGAGCATATAAGCCCCAAAAATCGATCCCAACATGCTAACGTCATTGACTACGTTTACATGCAGCCAATTTTCGGGTTATGGTCGGGTTAAGGTCACTATTCGGGTTTCTGAAACATTAGGAATAACCAGTTTACATGCGTGAGAAGAGAGAGTTTCTCCTGTATACATGGAATTGCAATTTCCCAATATAAACGGCGACGCGCGGTTAGCGTCTAGATGTACGGACAACCTTAAGACGCAATATTTCCAATTCTTCTTCCTGTATCCAAAGACTACAACAACAGCAGCAGCACGCGGATAATGAATAGTTTGGGGCAGATAGCGATTGCCTTTGTTTGCGCTTTGATGCTGGTAACGTTACTGACCTCGCTCCGAAAGTATCCTGTCCTGCGTCTCGCCATGTTTACTTCCGGTATACTGCACGCGGATTTTTGTAAGCGTCGAGAAGTTTCTCTACTCAAAACACCAAGATTCCTTGCGAATAGAACATGCGCAGAACACAAATCCCTATGGGGATATGCCGATACGCGTTTACATGACCAAAAATTCGGGTTAAAAAAGGTGTACCCCAAGTATAATATCCCGGTTTTTAAAATCCAGGATATTAGCATATTCAGGTTTTTGCCGGTGTTTACATGGCCGTTCGCGACTGAGTTAATATCCCGGTTTATAACGGGTTATTGGTTGCATTTAAACGTAGTCATCGAGATTCACAATCAGGCCAACTGGACTTTGAATATCAACACTTTGGAAATGCCATTCGGAAAAAGTATGAGGATTCTTTACTGGGATATTTGGCAAAATATTAAATCATACTATTCAGATGGAAGCAGACAAGCATTTTTATTTATATCAGGTTTTAAAGAGTGTTTAACTGTACACTAGGTGTCCACCAAAAGACAAATCTAAATATTCAACTTCTATGTTGGAGCTTGTCGACAAAACTAAGAGTATGTTTACTGTACACAATACAGAGCTGCTGCCGTTGGCAGGTCAATTCAAGCCACTGCATACTAAGCACACTTGCAGCAGTAGCCAGGGCGTCTAGGCTATATATGATGGGGAATGTGTTAATGCAATATTCATGGTGTGCATTCAAACCCAGCTTTGAGGACTCTCTGAAGTCCTTTTCACACTCAACAGAACAGAAACATAGCATGAAGGAAAGCCAAGTGTGATGCACCAATGCCCTGGCCTTTCACACAAACACCAGCAAGCTTTATTACAGTTGTGACCTCTGACCGCTAAGCAAATATTAAACTATTTGACACTGAATTTCGTGTAGACTCTTGGTATTAAGGTGAACTGCAGTTAATTGACAGCTAAGTCTAACCAACAGGAAGCATAAATATACATACACCATTAAAGATTCAAAGCAATCCTGCCAGTTTTACACAAATCTGCCAAGACAAGTCAAATGATTTTGGTTTTTATCACCATCTATAACCATGTACGTCAAGCTGTGTTGATGTATAGTGGTAGTGTACCTCTCCAGTTGGATTTGCACAATGCGTAAATTGTCACGGGATAACCCTGTCTTTGTTTTTAAGCCACTTAAGGAGTAATGCAGCATGAAGAGGGAAACACCTACCCATTTGAAATGGTTACAACAAAGCTTTGATTTAAGGTGTTGTGCTTGGCAATCTAGATTGTGAGAATCTGATGTTGTGATAGGGCTGCAAAGAGCAAGGAAAAAACGATGAGAAACAGCAAAAAAAAAAAAATTAGGACAATGCCAGAAAGGAAAAATTGCAAAACATGCACTCAACCATAAAAGCCATGAAAAACATTACTTCATTTAAAAGGAAATATGACCCACACTTTACCTGCAACTCAGAAAAAAGTCTAATGTAAGCCTACTACACCTGCACTGATTTACAAAACCAAAATTGTCAATTTTTCTATTCAACCGATGCAGTTAATTTTTCTTTCCAAGAACAAAACTATTTTAGAACAATTTTTCCACGATATTATAGTTTTAATAGATATCCAAGAGCCCAATTTTCAAGTCATTTTAAAATAAAATAAAAATGTATGGCAACTAAAAAGGTTATTGTGAAAATTAGTCACATTGTAAAATTTGTGGGATGAAGTCCCATTGCAAAACCTAAAACCGACACATAGACACTAGTGCTGTCAAACGATTAAAATATTTAATCTCGATTAATCGCATTATTGTCATAGTTAACTCACGATTAATCACATTAATGCCATGGTTAACTCACGATTAATCGCGTTAATGTCATAGTTAACTCGCGATTAATCACATTGATGTCATAGTTAACTCACGATTAATCACATTAATGTCAGTTAACTCGCGATTAATAGCATTAATGTCAGTTAGCTCACGATTAATCGCATTAATGTCAGTTAGCTCACGATTAATTGCATTAATGTCATAGTTAACTCACGATTAATCGCATTAATGTCAGTTAGCTCACGATTAATCGCATTAATGTCATGGTTAACCCGCGATTAATCACAATTAATCGCACATTTTTATCTATTCTAAATGTCTCTTGATTTCTTTTTGTCCCATTGATTTTTCTCATTTTAATGCTCTTATCAACATGGATAAGTGGATCGGCTTGCTTTGTGCAAATGTTTTTTATTGAAAAATACATCCGCTCGTCATCCACTCAAAACGTAACGTTAACCAACTATTTGGCCGGCTCGCAAGCCCAAACGAGTGTGTGCGGCATGCCTGTTGTTTTGTTCACAATCTAGCTAGCTAGATCCGCTTGCGCTTTGGTCGACGAAGCAAGAAAACTACAAAGTTTGCTGGGCCAAAAAGACCGTTAATCGCGCGATAAAAAAATGGGTTTGCGTTAACGCCGTTAATAACGCACTTAACTGACAGCCCTAATAGATACACATATAAAATAAGTTTTAGATCTTCTTAAAAGAGAAAAGCTTGTCAAACTCAAAATAGATGAAGATGCAAATGAGCAACAACTGTAACCAGAGACCAGCAACTCGACTTCCATCCATGCACACAGTCTTTTCCATTTACTCCCACCATCTTCCTCTCTCTCGCTCAGGCATTAATTTTTCAAGAGCTTAAATGGCCATCTTGGCAGAGGCTGAGGCAACGGAGTCAAGGGTTCCTACTTCCAGCAACAAAGTGGTAGATGTATTTGTCGACAGATGAGCCTGTAAAAACACGCTTGACAACACCAAACCGAGACCTTGTAATCTTTGTCATCATATGGTGTGGGACTCCGGTACTCCCACACTGTTGCTAGTGCTCTATTGCAGTTGGCTGTTGTGTAAATTAGGATTAAATTAAGATAAAGAAGAGGGCTTGTTGCCTCGTATCATTATTCATACGTGCTGCAGTGGGAAAATTAAACCTCAGACAGCATGAGAAACATGGGAGCAGCTGGCAGCCCACACATAGATGCAATCTCCATCGCCCCACTCGGAGGACTTGGGCACTTTAAGCAGAGCGGTCATTACTGAAAACAAATGGAGGGCAACATCATGCCAGATCACCACATTTCTGCATCTCAGGACCACAGAACTACGGCCAGGTACACAATGTTGAAACACAACCCCAGCACAATGAACGGAGACAACTATAAGCAAGTGGTTCTTTTGAGGGGTCTTAAGGCGTGAGTTTTACAACCTATTTCTATAAACAATGGAAGATGGGGGATGGGCTGAAATAAAACATTATTTGTCCAATACCACTTGGTGCCACTACGAGTTTAACTCTTTATTAGGGATGTGCCGATGCATTCCCTAAGGCCCCGCCCACACTAGACCTTTTGCTACGTTTGCACCTCCCATCCAGACTAAAACGGAAAAAACGAAGACCTAAAACGGAGCAGCTCCGTTTTGCGTTTTGAATCTCCGGAGGGCGTTTTAGTGAAGATGGGACAAAACAGAGGACTTTAGAAACGATGACGCTCGGCTCTACGATTGGGTGTCAGTCATGACGTGTCCTTCCCTGATTCGTCAGCCACCCATCAGGTAGCTAAACGTTACATCAAATCTGATGAATAGTCGATCCGTTTCCTGTTTACACCGGCGTGCGCATGCCCAGTGTTGGTGAATGGTCACGTGTTCTGCATTTTCAGTCCTTTTAATGTGGACAGAGATCAATTCTAATACGCAGATAAATCGATAAGATCATTCGTTTTAATTCTCCGTTTTTAAACAAAAACGCAGTAGTGTGGACGGGGCCTAACTATCCATTTAGCATTAGCATTCGTTACGACGGTAAAAAGGGTAAAACTATTTCCATAATGTTTATTATTAATTATTACGCATAATCTGACCATAAAGGTCTTTCGTTTAAAACGACAATATTTAGTTTATTGGTGATTGTGAATGGTTGCACTTAATATTGGATGTCTGTTAGATGAGAGGACTCATCAGGACTGAATGAAACTCGACATTCACACGAACGTAAGTAAGTAGAAAACAACAGAAGACAAAACCAATGCTGTGCTCGAAATCGCCCCCTATACCCTCGTTCACTATTCCTTAAAATACTCCACTAATATTGTTCACTTGAGGGAGTAAAACGAGTGAATGAATTTGGACACTGAATTCGCCGGAAGCGCTGCCACTTTTGCTTAGTTTGTTTAGTAGTTTAATAATTAATTGACATACGTATATAACTCGGGCAGCGTCAATTATAATGAAAAGATGCTATGGAAACTAGCATGCATAAATTAAACAATTTAATAATCAATTAAAAAAGGAATTTATACGTGTATGATATTACGTTGAACCAGCGCGGTTTGGAAAATGTATGGATGATTTGATTCAGCTGCGGCGCCATCTTCTGGCAATTCATTCAAGGCGTGACTTTCACAGTGAATTATGGGTATTCTTTAGCCGTCGAGCATACATCGGTTGTACACTTGTTATTGTGGTGCTTTGTGGGATTGAATAAGTACACTAAATATCATCCACTATGGCTGTCCCCTCAAATAGAGCGTTATTTAAGGGTAAGAGTATTAGTTTAAAGGCCATGCCAACATCAAAGAACTAGCAGCGACAAAAGACGACTGTGTTTTTGCCTCGTGTTGGCTGTGTCTCGGACAAAAGCGTGCGCTTGAACACACACCAAAAGACTACAGTCTTTTACAAAAACTAGCCCAGCAGATGCTCAAAAACATTGACTTGTCTGTCATAGCCTTAACCCTTGTGCTATATTAGATTTTTAACACCGTTGAGTGCATTAAGGACCAAAAATGGCCACATATTAAACATTGCCTAAAATATTATATATTATTATTATTTTCCACTTTTACCAAGTTAAATCTTTTAACCAGCATCAGTCCTCATCATAACTACCAAAAATGTATTCAATTTCAGGATTTTAACCCTTTAATTACCAGTTTTGTTTGCGAAACCATTGATTTGTATAAGAGGAAAAAACACAAAAATTCAATTATTTTCAATAAACTAAATGCAAAGAGAAAACTTTAGATTTGGATTATCACAGTCCCACTTTGCAAAAAATCCCACTTAGCGCGTTAGAGACCAAAAATGGCCACCTATTAAACATTGCCTATTGCCTAAAATAAGGTGCATTTCCACCCATAGGGAATAAATATGTAGTGACGTCATCTGGTGGAATACACTATATAATGCAAATATAATGCTTTTGCTTCAAAATGAAAGGATGTTTGTGCAAAAATCACGTTTCATGTATTACTGACAGCCTCAGATTTAAACAACGTTTTAATGGGTTTCAATGGGCCATTTTTGGTCTTTATGGTGCTGAGTGTTACTATTTGATCTACACAGTGTGTGTTATACATATTTTGCAAAATGGGATCACATTTTTTACATGTATCCAAAAAGTCACAATTTTGCCAAATTTCATACCATTTGCATTAAAACAGCCAAAATGGTCAAAGAAATTAAACTGCAAAAGACCAAACATGTCCCTAATGCAGCATAAGGGTTAAAGAACAGGACCAAGGTTTAACTGTGTTATTTATTTACATGTCATGCTAGGCTGACCTGTGCTTGAAATGAGAATCATGTCTATTTTGACTCACCGCATTCTTGGATATTAGGGACCTTCAAAGGCTTGCTGGGGTTTTTTCTGTCTCCCTCTAATTCTCTTTTCATGTACACATATCTTTTATGTGTTTATGTAGCACTCAGTTTAAAAGCTAGCAAGTCTTCTTAGCACTGAAGGGTTGTATCAAGGAGACAGATATACAAGCGTGTCAAAACCGCTTGTTAATATTTTGATCACACACCACGATACGAGTGAACAACTCTGTGTGGGATCTTGGAAAAGTAGCCAGCAATTACACTCTTAAACTCTTTTCCACATGGCCTCCAGGATACCTCTCAAAGTAGACTGAATTTGTTTTCAGTTAGTAAGAAACATTAACAGATCTTTTTTAGGATAAACACCACATTTAAATGTTAAACGGGCCAATCAATGAGTTGTACTGTTTTAAAGATGTCATTCAGAGTTAACAATTTACAGTCTTTCTCTTGTGACTCTTCAATATATCCCACAGAAACCTCCTAGTTTAATAGGAAATATCAACACATAATTGATTTTTTTTGGGGTCCACTGAAATACAGTCAATTTGCTAATAAGTGGCAAAAAAATGCAATTTAAGTCCCGTGTGGGTTATTTTCAATGTGCTCATAAATATAAATGTCTATAACTGCAAAACAAAAATGAGATAATTTCACCAAATTTGGCACGCTTATGTATGGGGGCACTCTGATGCTGTGTTCACACCGGACGCGAATAGCGCGTCAAAATTGCGCCTGACGCGTCTAGTTTGACCACTTTGTGTTAATTCGCGCGTCAAGAGTGAAACTGTCGATAATTTACGCGCGTCAGAATTGAAATCCGTTGGTGGCCATTGGTTTTATGTTGACCGAGCATTCATCGAGAGAGTCACCGCTCTGTATTTACTCTGGAGAGCAGAACAGCGGCGTGGGGATCATCGCCACCGTATATCTGTGTCCTCCGGACCCTTCCGAGGTGAACCGTTTGGCTAGTTTCACCATTTGCTCGCTGCAGGAGCTGCGCTGGATGACGGCCGCTGTCAGCGGTACTTCCGCCTGTTTGACCCCGTTTACACCTGGTATTAAAATGCGATCTGTATCCAGATAAGTTATCCGGATAATAAAAAACGCATGTTAATGCAAGGTGTAAATGCGTTGTGATCGGATCGTGATCGGATCTGCCTGACCACATCTGGAGGTAGTCTGGCTCGCATTGTGTCCGGATCTTTACTAGGTGTAAACGCAATCTGGTTGTTGAAACCACATATGTATATTTTACTCCTCCCAAAAATGCAAAAAAATAAACAAGTGAGAGCGTGTTATATAGGCTATGTCATGTTATAGCCTAGTCAGATGCGACACGCATCACCGCAGATGAGCGTCTATTCAACGTGCAAACATCGCAAATAAAAGTGAAAGTAAGTCACAGACGCAGTTAAAACATCTTCAAGTAAAGAAACGAAATTATCTTACCAGGCCTGTTGCCACTCTCTCTTATTGATGTCTCGGATTTGGAAATTAGCTGATGATCAATAAAATGCCGCTCAGATCTGTTGCTTTTGGTGGCGTGCAATCCAATAAATCTGCATATAACGCAGGAGGTGAAGATCGGATTTATATCCGTTTTGCAAAAACACATTTATGTGGCCAGGTGTAAATGGAATCAGTACTTATTATCCGGATAACTTATCTGGATACAGATCGCATTTTAATACCAGGTGTAAACGGGGTCTTTGATGACCTGTTGTCCCGCATCATAGCAATGATCACCCTCGCCCTCCTCCACCTAATCTAGCTGTCATTTATTTTTGTTTTGATGATAAATAGAGCCAGCTTATTAACCGGTCCTTTTTTTCTCTCACACGTCCAGACACGAACTTATGCACATATGTTGATTGTCTTTACATCATAATACTATTTCATATAATATAGATATGGAATGAATAACATTCAATACAAAATGGACATGTCTTGTATATAGAAATAATGTTTTAAGTGATAAAATATTTGCTTTGTTGTGCATAATCCCACCATGCATTTAGTCATATTACAAAATAATTTATTGAAGCATCCAGACACTTCACCACGTGAGCAAGCAGCTAGGCTCCTGATTGGTTAACGCGGCGCGAATTCACGCCAAAGTTCAGATTTTTCAACTCGGTCGGCAGACGTGAATTCGCGTCAAACGCGTGAATGCACAAATCGCACTAACTAAATCATTCACGCTTAACGCGCCAGACGCTCAATTCGTGCCATTCGCGCTATTTGCGTCCGGTGTGAACGCACCATGATAAGGACACATACAAAAACCAGTGGAACTGCGCCACTTGGTGGCGCTATAATTGAACAAACTATGGAATTGGCTCTAACTACAGTAGTAGTTATCAGACTACGTTGGTCTGATTGACTTCAAAATCGACATACAATATCTTTGTCTCAGTTGCAATCAGAGTCTATTATGAAATTTGTTAACCTTGAAAAACAAGGCCGTAACTTAAATGACAAAATGACAAAAAAAAAGATCCAAAGCTATAACTACAATGGTTTTGCAAATATCAGAGCCTCAATTTAATTTCTAAAGTAAAAACTCAACCCAATAGTTTCTCAAAAACACTGGTTCTCTCCAAACATGAAAATGTTACATAATCTCTTATGCTCACGAGTAGGGGAAGGTTGCTGACTCGAGCCTTGTAAGGAACGAGCTTTAAACCGACATCACTGTGTAAGGCACTTAACCCAAGGTTTTCTCCAGGGGAAATTGACCCTGTAATAATGTACGGACACCATGATTGTGCCAAGTAGGACAAGTTACTGGAAAAACATTAGGTTGGGGAGTGGAAATTCAACAAGCTTCTCCATCCCTCCTCCACTTCCTAAGAATTTGACATGCTGACCTATGTATATTTAGGCTGTATAACCCATATCTCAGCACCAGAACATCGTACAGACAAGTTTGTTGGTTCGTATGCAACCATGCAGATTTTCTTCTGGAAATGTACATTCATTTCTTATGACTTCTGTTTATATTTATGCTTGGATATGATACAATGATCGATTACATTACAATGAATTCCCATGGAAAGTTTATAATATGGAATGTTTCCAAAATTCCTCAGCTTAACTTCCCATGAAAATTTAACAGAAATTTTCCGCCGATTTGCAACCCTAGCTGTGTACACATTTTCCTGTTCTTTTCCAATTTATGAATTTGTCATTTAAGAGCAGAAAACAAGGCATATGCCAGATACTTGTTTATAGGATAAGTTTACGTCAATGTTAGGTTTATATTCTTTGAAGGAAATACTCTTGCAAAAGTTGAGGAAAACATCTTACTTGGCAAAATCACAATGACTAGTACAGGGCCAACAATAAAAAATCTCCTCGCTTACAACTCTGCAGATCTGCTGTATTCATGTTTTGTTTTTCAGCTCCATTAAAGTCCCCCTGTGATAAAAATCAAGTTTTTACTGTTATTTATATATCCATGTGGTGTCTTTGATATGCTTTAAGACAAACCACGTGCAAATTCATAAGCCAACACCATTGTTTTTTCTCCTTAAAACCAAAGAGATCACCAACGAGTGGACCTCTGAGCTGCAGTGAGTGAGTGGAGGCGGGGTTTATGTGCATATTCATAGAATTTTTTAAAGAAAAAACATTTAAACATGTCATTTTGGTGATCAAAGGGATAAAATGATTGACTACAGGGGGACTTTACTACTCCTACTAGCACTAGTTTTATAACTTCTGTGCAATGTCTGAAAATTGCACCCAAAATCAGCAAAGTAAATGCCAAAAAATCCCTCTGCCAGTGGATAAACTCATCCCTGCTCATTACTCACCCACTAGCACGCAGTGTTATAACACCTGTGCAATGTTTGAAAACTGTGATTTCCGGAAACATTGGTTCACCTTTTGCCTGTTTGTGGATCACTATCACTGCTTTGAGTTTAAAGGGCAAATAGGGGGAGGAAGCCCTTCTAGGAGCACTAAAGTCCTCTTGTTCATTGCACGCTTCTCCTTCACATTAGTGAAGCAGCCAGTCCCATTAGCTGTGTGACAGATCTGTAATAAACACAGCCTGTCACCTCTGAAGCCTGCTGCACATTTCCTGGGTAATATATAACCACCCCCAATACACACTCCCTTCCCCCACCGCAAGGCTCAATAGACATGAAACCCGATTTCTGTCGAGCATCCCAGCAGCCGCTGAAGCAAGAAATTCCACCGCACCCAGATAGCCCTGGAAAATACATGAATATAAAAAAGGAGTCCATGAATAAATCAAAACCTCTTTTTACTTGAGAATGAAAAAAGGTTGTGGTGAAATGAAAGTGTAAAAACAAGGGCACTGCAGGGAGAAAAAGAAAAGGCGTAAACAGTAGAAGTTGAAGTCGATAATCTCATGGCCTCAGGCTACTGTAGCCCCTTGGTGGGAGTGAGGTAACTGGTGGGTGATTTTACACACTTTTCTGCAACGATTGTGTGGGACAATCTGGCAGAATTCTGCGAATGGATTTTAATATGGTAAAAAAACGGCGTTAAAGGAGTGTAACAAGATATCCATGGGCAGAAGAGTAGATCTCACTTTGGGTTTAGAGTCTGTGAAATAGTCCACGACTTCCCAAATTTGTTAACTGACACAAACCAGTATTTTTAAATGATTAATTGAAAACACTAACACGCAAGAGTCATTTGCTTGGCAATTAAACTACACTGGTTGCACTGTATGGAAGCTTGTTGCCACAGAATGAAAAATAAAAAAGACTTTTTCATCTCACAATTCTAACTTTATTTCTCAGAATTGCAAGATATAAAGTCAGAATTGCATGATATAAAGTCAGAATTGCGAGATGGAAAGTCAGAATTGCGAGATGGAAAGTCGGAATTGATTAATATAAAGTCGCAACTGCGTGTTATAAAGTCAGAAATGAATGATATAAAGTCGAAGTTACATGTTGTAAAGTCGTAATTGCGAGATATAAAGTCGTAATTGCATGTTATAAAGTCAGAAATGCGTGATATAAAGTCGAAGTTACGTGTTGTAAAGTCAGAATTGCGTGTTATAAAGTCAGAAATGCATGATATAAAGTCGAAGTTGCGTGTTATAAAGTCAGAAATGAATGATATAAAGTCGAAGTTACGTGTTGTAAAGTCAGAATTGCGAGATATAAAGTCGTAATTGCATGTTATAAAGTCAGAAATGCGTGATATAAAGTCGAAGTTACGTGTTGTAAAGTCAGAATTGCGTGTTATAAAGTCAGAAATGCATGATATAAAGTCGAAGTTGCGTGTTGTAAAGTCAGAATTGTGTTATAAAGTCAGAAATGCATGATATAAAGTCAAAGTTACGTGTTGTAAAGTCAGAATTGCGTGTTATAAAGTCAGAAATGCGTGATATAAAGTCGAAATTACGTGTTGTAAAGTCAGAAATGCATGATATAAAGTCGAAGTTGCGTGTTGTAAAGTCAGAATTGATTGATATAAAGTCAGAAATGCGTGATATAAAGTCGAAGTTACGTGTTGTAAAGTCAGAATTGCGTGTTATAAAGTCAGAAATGCGTGATATAAAGTCGAAGTTACGTGTTGTAAAGTCAGAATTGCGTGTAATAAAGTCAGAAATGCGTGATAAAAAGTCGAAGTTACGTGTTGTAAAGTCAGAATTGATTGATATAAAGTCAGAAATGCGTGATATAAAGTCGAAGTTACGTGTTGTAAAGTCAGAATTGATTGATATAAAGTCAGAAATGCGCGATATAAAGTCAAAGTTACGTGTTGTAAAGTCAGAATTGCCAGAAAAGTCAGAAAAGGTCAGATTTTTATCTCGCAATTGCGACTATTTCTCACAATTTGCAACTACATATCTCACAATTGCGACGTTACATCTCACAATTCTGACTTCATATCTCACAATTGTGAGATAAAAAGTCGCAATTATTATTATTATTTTTTTAATTTAGTGGCGGAAACAATCTTTTACAGCACACCTACTTACAAACCTATTAATTGAATTTGAGAACTTAGGGGCTGTTTAAAAGATACCAATTTCAACTAAAACACACTAAAAACAAACAACGCTTAAGTTACACGACAACGTTTTGGGCGCATAAAAACGCAAAGCTTTGAAAACGGGTTTCGGGTTTTATTGTCTCCGTGTAAACAATAAAAACGTGAATGTCCGAAGACGACGACGTCATGCACATGCGTATTACGTGTTTAGTCAATTGTGTTTCATCGCCATCTAATGGCCTGGCAGCAGAATACAGCATTGTTAGTGCGTTTTTTCTGATCCGAATGAATAGGGATCGTTTTGACAATGGTGTCGTCTGTACGCGAAAAACTAAAAAAGGATATAGAATATCGTTGTCGTGCAAACGTACCCAAAGTTTTTAGTTATGGAAAAATTAAACAAACTGTGGTTAGTCGCTTTACATTCTGGTCGGAAAATCTCTCTTGGCCAGAATAAATTGGCAAGTGAACGAGACATTCCTGTTTAATTGTTTTAACCAGTTGGTTAAAACAGACAAAATCGGTTTCCTTTCAAGAAATAAACAGATCGTCTACTTTAAATCCATCCCACAGCATTCTAGAAGCCGGGCTGCACATTATTAATGCATGCAGCTTCCAAGGCACACTTGTTTGGATATTGAAGCCGTATTGATTCGAATAAAGCAAGAAGAGAGAGACAACCTTTAGCCTTTAAAAGGCTGGCATGTAACAGAATCACTGATGTGAACTTGCAATATTCACACATGGCTGATGCCACTCATCAGGATATCTCTGTTAGCGCTGTGCAGCGAGGGTGACCTTCAGTGAGGAGATGAAATGAGAGGATAAAAGAACCAGAAACCTCAGCACCCACACAGCTTTTAATGGGCGAACGTCCAAATTTGCCACATCTAAATGTCAGCAAGTCCAGCAACAATGGATGGTTTTCTATTATGCAAGTCAGTTTTCTGTAATTGATTGCTAATCCATACACCATCCAGTCGTGATACAGACAAAGTTGTTTGGTCTTCATGTGCAGGACAAGAAGGGTGACACATTGACCCTAGTGTTGGATAAACCTCGAAAGACATGGAAGAGGTAAAGGGCAGGACATCTCTGTGGTGACTTCTTACTCTTCACTGCCCTCCCAGCTTATCAGTCCGTATCTCCTCCCCCATTCACCCAATGAGGAGTTCATGGAGGTCGCCTCTCTTGAGAGCTCCGGCAGCTTAGGAGAGAATGAAAATGAATGGGAAACGGTGGATAGACACAAGGTCAAAACGGATATAAAATTCTCCATTACGATATGAAAAGCTGGTGGAGAAAGAAGAGCGCATTGAATGTCAGAAGGAAGGGCCTGGCTTTGTGCTTCCTTTATGTGAAAACAAAAGAAGTCGCCAGCGCTCTTGTAAAAGCAATCCCCCATGCTTGTCACCACCCGAGAATTCACAAATTCAGTTATATAATTAATTGACCATTTTTATCTGAGAAGCTGAGCAGGTTGAATAGACGAATGTGTACAATTGCACGCAGATACTATCCAAGTGTGAAATGTGAAATAACACCATTGATGACAATTGAGCTGCTGTGAAGAATGACACCAAACAACTATTCGTACTTCTCCAATCCTGCCATCATATGTGACCCTGCCTTGACCACAAAACCAGTCACAAGGGTCATTTTTTTTAAAATTCACATTTCTATATTAGTGCCAGACCGATATTATCAGCCGATATTAGGCATTTTCCAAAATATCGGTATCGGCAGTCATGAATATTTAAAAAATAAAATAAAATAAAAATGGACGAAACACACTTCAATCATCTCTCCTTGGCCTGTTATATTGAAAATGTATGTTTTACAATTTGCAGTATGATGTTATCTATTGCTAAATTATGGCTCATCACAGACTAAGCCAGCTAATGCCACTATCATCAGTGGAAGACCGCTAACGTTAACATTAATGAGCTTGGAAACCACAATGAACTTTTTCTGCCTAAATAAAGTAATGATTACTGTATTTATAACTAGCATATCTCTAGTTACAGTCCCTGCATTGTAAAATGTAAGTTAGACTTGCGAGGAGTGAACATTTAGACATAGAGAAAAAGTATCAAACGCATCTTGTGCAGAAAAGTTAGCTTTTCTTTTACACGTGTGTGAAATCCAACAATATTTAATAAAAGATAAAATATCGGATTTTAAAACCCAAAAATATTTGTATCGGTATCGGCCTTCAAAATCCTTTATCGGTCGGGCTCTAATCTATATCATATGAAAGCTGAGGCATGGTTCCATTGATGCATGGTTTTGTTAGGATAGGACGATATTTGGCAAAAAAAAATCTAAATATTGAGAAAATCAACTTTAAAGTTGTCCAAATGAAGTCCTCGATGTTGCAAAAATACATTTTTGATATATTTACGGTAGGACATTTACAAAATATCTTCATGGAACATGATCTTTACGTAGGCCGTGTGTCCACCAAAGTGTTTTTCCACGCGCCTGGCGTATGTTTTCAATTGTTTTCAATGGGAGCGCCACGTTTTTTAAACGCCATGAGCGTTTTTTCACGCTGAAGCGCCAAACGCCCAACGTTTTTACTGGTCGCTGCGAGTTGAAAAATGTACAACTTTGGATAAAACGCAGCGCTCATCAATGTCACTTTTTACCCAGCCGTCCAATAGAAAGTGAAAATCGCTCTATGAACTACATCTCCGGCGGGAAGCGAAACAACGAGTGAGATCCGCTGCTCGTGTGTGTGGAGTCTGGTACAAAACACTCAGGTATGACGGCGTAACGTTACGATTATAACTTAAGACTATAGAAACAATGACAGACATTAGCCTCAGTAAAGTTAGCGTCATTCATTGAGAGAAAATGTGCGCCTTTGGGGTTTGTAGTCTTTGAAATTACGTATTTTCGCAGTCTTATACCGTTATACACAGTCGTATATAACGGTTTTACATCAAACTGCGACTTTCTTTACTTTAAAATGTATCTTTTAAATTGACAAACATCATATGTGTAATTCAGCGCACAATTCAAAAGGGGTCAAAATATTTGTTGTCTCTCGCCATTGACTACCATTCAATATTTTTCCGAAATAAGGTCCCATCTGTATCATAGCAACGAAACGTCTCAACGGAAAAAACGCTGCGCTGCCAAAACGCTCTCAAAGCACGGCGTCTTCAGCTGGCTAAAAACGCTTTGGTGGACACACGGCCTTAATATCCTAATAATTTTTTGCATAAAATTAAAAAAAAAAAAAAACAATCATTTTGATTCTTACACTGTATTGTTGGCTATTGCCACAAATATACCCGTGACTGGTTTTGTGGTCCAGGGTCACAATATAGGTTTTTTCATGATGTCTAGTGACAAAACGTGGGTCATGTTGCTGGAACAAGAGCTTCTATCATTCCCAGAAAAAAAGCTAACATTCATCAGTTAGCAATCCCATTCATCTCAATGGCAGCTTCTCAGCTGGTGCAGGACCTCCCAGAAGTACACTGCCAAGAGGTGCTTTTGGCCAATCAACAAAGCCGTAAATACCATGTGACCTATCACTCTGGCTGATGGGACACAATAACATGCAAAGACCCAAACCCTTCATTAGTGACTATCCTGAGCTGTGGAAAACACAGGAAACGCCAAGGGGAAAGGAACAGCTGGAGTGCATTTGTCTTTTGTTCAAAACGACAATTGTTTGTTTCACTTTGCTTGAATATTTTTACATTAATCACCTTCTTTGATCTCCATAGCCGCTACAAATTGACTATCAAATGGTAAGCCACTGACATACACTCCGGTACAATCTCCACAACATTACCATGGGTTTTCCAATGGATATTTTATGGTTTTTAAAGTCATGCAAATCAAATATGCTACTATTACTATTGGAAATACCTAAATATGTGATTATTTGGACATCCATGATGTGAAAATCAAATGATCTAACTGACACCTTGATCAGCTAGATGATAGTAAAGACGACAATAAGCATTCATTGATAAGATATACCAGTCCAACACAGAAAAAGCAGCAGCTTGTGTTTTCATGGAAAATTTCACCATACAACATATTGCATGAAAAGAGATGGCGAAAATTAATTGTGAAAATGTTATATTTTGAATATCACGCAACACCAGTTAAAGTAGAAGATCTGTTGTAAAACTACCTCAATGTCTACTCTGTGAAATGGGCTGAAATACTGTAGCTTTCCTCACTGGACACTGAAAAATGATATCGAACTTTGGCATTAGCAAGTTAATTAGATGATACTCAAATCACAAAACATATTACAAGATTATTTATGAATAGAGCCCGACCGATAAAGAATTTTGAAGGCCGATACCGATACAAATATTTTTGGGTTTTAAAATCCGATATATCGGCCGATATTTTATTTATTTTAATTTTTTTCAGAAACGCGCAACAAAACATTAACAGATTTCCCTAACATAGTTATTTGTAGTTATTTATGAGTTTTAACTAAAATAGTACGATAAAGCATTTTAAAAATAAACTTGTTTCTTTTATTGTCACAACAGAACAGAGGAACATCAAAATATATTAAAGTTCTGATAAATAAAATAATATTTAGTCCCTACATTGCCTTATAAGCTACCTTATAATTGCAATGTCAGCTTGCGTATCCCTTTACCTGCACTTTTTAAATTCTTTCCATCAAGCTACATCAAACCATTTTCAATCATCAGTTACGTTTGATACTTTTTCTCTATGTCTAAATGTTCACTCCTCGCAAGTCTAACTTACATTTTACAATGCAGGGACTGTAACTAGAGATTTGCTAGTTATAAATACAGTAATCATTACTTTATTTAGTGGTTTCCAAGCACATTAATGTTAACGTTAGCGGTCTTCCACTGATGATAGTGGGATTAGCTAGCTTTGTGGTTAGCTAGTCTATGATGAGCCATAATTTAGCAATAGATGACATCATACTGCAAATTGAAAAACATACATATCACATTTTCAATATAACATGACAAGGAAAGATGATTGAAGCGTATTTCGTCCATTTTTATTTTATTTTTGAAATTTTAATTTATCGGCCATTATAACTGCCGATACCGATAGTTTGAAAAAAATCCCTAATATCGGCCAGCCGATATATCGGTCTGGCTCTATTTACAAATCAACACTGCCTTTGCTTCATCTAACAACAACGTTACTATTATTATCATTATTTTATTTTTTAACCAAGTTTGGTGCAATCTTCCAAGGATATACTATACAGTGCATAAGTTGCTTCTCAAAAACATTTGCTTTAAGATGTTTATCAACATTTGTGCTTTCATTACTTTGGCAAATATTGTATACTAAAGATAATTGGATATAAATAAACATGTTTTTGTGAACCATCTACAAGACTTCTTCACAGTACAGAATGCAAAGTTTTAATATTTGGTTAAAAAGTATCTTATTGGGTATCTTATCTTATATACTACTCCTATATGACGACAACTGTCATTAAGTGTCATTTGCTCAGTTATGCCATTTTTAATGCAAATATGATATTGTTTGAGATGTCTTTGTTGTGACACCTTGACATAAACCAATACATCATAACCTGTCAGTGTCTTTGTCATGACAACTTGACATTACGAAGACAACACAACCTGTCATAAACATGACATAGCAGATCAAACTTAAGAAGCTTTATTGGTTAATATTACATTAAACTGTCAGGTGGTTGGTTTTGACATTGGCTGTCATGAAGCCATTATAACTCGTTAATGACAAGTCCAATTAGTACCACTGTAGTTGACACAGTTATAATGGCCTCATGACAGCCAATGTCAAAGCCAACCACTTAATTTTATGTCAAGTTGTCATGACGAAGAGTGGTGGAGGAAGTACTGAATCTCAGTACTCAAGTAAAAGTACAAATACCAGATACATATTTACTTTAGTAAAAGTAGAAGTAACACAATGACAACCATACTTAAGTAAAACGTTCCTGATTTTAAATGTACTTTAAGTATTAAAAGTAAAAGTACTTGCATAACAATTGATTATCTTAATGACTATTTTCTAATGATTAATAAAACATTTAATTCTAACTCATTCAACCTAATACTCCTATAATGATGTTCAATAATGATGGAAAAAAATTGATGTCACCATTTCTGAAACAAGCTTGCAATTAGGCAATATAAACCATGCTTATCCTTACTATATGTTAATAACTATGTTTGGCAGTAAACGCGATTAATTTGTGGTGTAATTCTGAACCTCTTGGCTTGCCATAATCCTAACCAAACGTAAATTACACACGTTGTGTTTCCTATGCATGTAAAAACAAATTTTCGCATATAAATTGCACGATAAACACACTGCGTGCGAGACGCGTTTAGTTGATGTATCTATGGCAACCAAACGTCACTGGTGAGACAAACGTGCAACGAACGGACGGTCAGATTACGTTTTGACAGGGGAAAAACTGATCAGAAAATGTAATGAAAAAGTAACAGAAGTTTTAGAAATGTGGTGGAGTAGAAAGTATAATAATTGCTGATAAATGTCACGAAGTAAAAGTAAAAAGTATGCACTATTTATTCTACTTAAGTAAAGTAAAGATACGTGAAAAATGTACTTAAGTACCAAAGTATTTGTACTTCGTTACATTCCACCACTGACGAAGACATCTTAAACAATGTCATATTTGCATTCAAAATGTCATTATTGAGCGAAAAACACTTAATGACAGTTGTCATAAACATGCATAAATCTTCAAGACATGTGTGATGTCATGATTATGAAGATGTCATGTCAGTCTAAAGAACACCCCTTCAAGTAAAGTGTTACCGAATAATGAATTTGCCTATCTTCGTGTGTGTAGTGGCCTACTCATTAGACATGCATGTGTTTAAATGTGAGAGTGTAGAAAGGGTCCGGCACATGAAAAGAAGCAGGCAGGACTTACAAATCTTGTGTTTCCCTTTCATGGGAAATTTCACCACCAACTCCTGGGGGTTGGAGCAAATGAAGACAAATGGAGAAGTCGACTCCTCGCTGATCTTGGGATACTGAAAAGAGAGAGAGAGGAAACAATGAGCTGTGTTTAGCCACTTGGTTACCGCGCAGAGAAAGCAGGGCTGCTTTGAACGGCTTCTCTTCCCCGTAATTGATAGGCAGCACACAGGAGAGGCGAAATTGACTGGCACTTTCATAAGAAAGGTGACATCTATCTAATCTGTCAAGGGAAGGCACAGGTCATCTTATTTCCTCTCGACCATCAGAGAGTCGTATGATTGTATCACGGCATTCAAGAAGCACACAACACCATTTCCCACCCCCACACTAAAGCGGCAAAGAGAGCTTGACACAATCAGGGCTTTTAAGAGCGCTGCAGATATGAGGTCCCTCTGCATACTCGACTCGTCTCGCAGGAGATGTGGATATATTCAGACACTGCGAGATTTGCTTACACTCGTGTGGTGATACGGTCACATATCTGATTGAAATGTTTGTGGGGAAATGTTGCGTCAAAGATCAGCAGATGAAAGGTTGACAAATAACATTAAAGTATGTAAGGTCGACTTATATATATATTATATATTTGTACTAGAGCCAGACCGATATATCGGCCGATATTAGGCATCGGTATCGGCAGTCATAATGGCCGATAAATTAATATTTAAAAAATAAAATAAAAACGGACGAAACACGCTTCAATCATCTCCTTGGCCTGTTATATTGGAAATGTATGTTTTACAATTTGCATTATGATGTTATCTATTGCTAAATTATGGCTCATCACAGACTAAGCCAGCTAATGCGCCACTATCATCAGTGGAAGACCGCTAACGTTAACATTAATGAGCTTGGAAACCGCAATGAACTTTTTCTTCCTAAATAAAGTAATGATTACCGTATTTATAACTAGCATATCTCTAGTTACAGTCCCTGCATTGTAAAATGTAAGTTAGACTTGCGAGGAGTGAACATTTAGACATAGAGGAAAAAGTATCAAACGTATCTTGTGCAGAAAAGTTAGCTTTTCTCTTACACGTGTGTGAAATCCAACAATATTTAATAAAAAAACTAAATATCGGCCGATATATCGGAATATCGGATTTTAAAACCCAAAAATATTTGTATCGGTATTGGCCTTCAAAATCCTTTATCGGTCGGGCTCTAATTTGTACCATTTTTAATAACCAGTTTTGCATTCTAGACAAATGAAAGGACAAATATATATTTTGTAGAACTAATAAAACAAACAAAACAGAAGCTGCCAAATTCGTCTCTATACGCCAATATGGACGGCCATATCATCATCAAAAACCCATGAACAAAATCTAATATATAAAACAATTGTGATATTTTAGGATACTTGGGACTCCATATGGGTGTTCAAAAATACATGTCTAAAATCTGGGTCCTTAAGCAAAACCATTACGGAAACATAATACTTGGTAGAGACCTTATTCGATCTGCGTCATCAATGTTTGCGGCGGCCATATTGTTGAAATAGAAAGCACGGAAACTGTCAGTCTGTCGATTGACAAGCGAGGTAGCGTCGGGATTATCCATGGTATTATCACTGTTTTTTGTTTTTGACAGCGTGAGGGTGTTGTGTAATACATGGCTTTTCTAACAACAGCAATAACCTCAGAGTTAGTTTCTATGCGATAAGTTACCGACTGTCAGAAAACGTGAAGGGAAGGAGACAGGGTTGAGACTAGCTAGCTAGGATAAATAGGCTAAATTTTCATCCAACTCCCCTCAGAAAAGTCTGTTCCCATCATTTCACCACAGGTTTCTGTAACGTACGGACAGAGACGGTCGGATCCATGTGCAGCACTTTATTGAAGCAAGCAGACATGAACACAGGCAAACACTTAAATAAAGGGGCAATCCGGAAACTCGTGGTCTAAACAGGCAATGGTCGAGGCAGGCAGCACAGGTTCGTGAACAGTCCAGGAAACAGGCAAGGGTCAAGAGTCCAGGGAAACACGGAGACACAGAACAGGGAAGAACGCTCGGAATTGCACGCTTACAGTGTAACAAGACTTCACAAGGGACACAGGGAAAACTCAGGCTTAAATAAGGAACTCAATAACCAATAAAGAAACACAGCTGAACATAATGAAACACAAAGAGTCCATGGGGAAACAAACATGGGGAGAGGATGCCCTCTAGTGGCTCTCGAGGGCACCACGGCTGCTGATCGTCACATAACCCCCCCTCTAAGGAGCGGCTTCCAGACGCTCCTAAGAGCTCCGGGGGGAGGTCAACGGGGGCTGGGATGGAGGGCCAGGCCCATGGAGAGGCAGGAGGCCAGGCACATGGAGAGGCCTGGGGCCGTGGAGCGTGGGTGACCAGGAAGGAGCAGGACATGATGGCGGCCAGGGCGGAGCAGACACAGGCGAGGTCCATGACAGCCTCGCCTCCATGGCCCTCACGGACTCAGAGGTCCATGTCAGGATCACCTCCATGGCCCCCACAGAGTACCTACTGCCCCCCCCCAAAAAATACTTGGGGAAATTCACGGGAGGAGCCTCTGGGTGGTGAACTGGTACAGGAAAGGCCTCCCGGAGCTTGAAGGGTGCAGGCAGAGCGAGGCGCAGAGGCGGGGCCGGCAGAGCGAGGCGCAGAGGCGGGGCCGGCAGAGCGCGGCGCAGAGGCGGGGCCGGCAGAGCGCGGCGCAGAGGCGGGGCCGGCAGAGCGAGGCGCAGAGGCGGGGCCGGCAGAGCGAGGCGCAGAGGCGGGGCCGGCAGGGCGAGGCGCAGAGGCGGGGCCGGCAGGGCGAGGCGCAGAGGCGGGACCGGCAGGGCGAGGCGCAGAGGCGGGGCCGGCAGGGCGAGGCGCAGAGGCGGGGCTGGCAGGGCGAGGAGCAGAGGCGGGGCTGGCAGGGCGAGGAGCAGAGGCGGGGCCGGCAGAGCGAGGAGTCTGGGCACGCTCACCGGGGCCTGGCGAACCAAACGAGTCCTCCTTCTCCTCCTCCTGCGGCGGCGCGTCACAGGGCTAGACACACTCGCTGGACTGAACAACTCACTCACTTGAACTGGAGATGCAGCGCTCACTTGAAGAGGAGATGCAGCGCTCACCTGAAGAGGAGATGCAGCGCTCACCTGAAGAGGAGATGCAGCGCTCACCTGAAGAGGAGATGCAACGCTCACCTGAAGAGGAGATGCAGCGCTCACTTGAAGAGGAGATTCAGTGCTCACTTGAAGAGGAGATTCAGTGCTCACTTGAAGAGGAGATTCACTCACTTCAACAGGAGACTCGCCCACTTGAACTGAAGACTCACTGGACAGACTAAATTCAACACTGGGCACACTTGATTCACTCGGCTCAGCACTTGACTCACTTGACTCGGTACTCGATTCACTCAGCTCGGTATTTGATTCACTTGATTCACTCAGCTCGGCACTTGACTCCCTCGAGTCGGCTGGCACGCGCTCAAACTCCGGTTCGACCCGCGACACCTCCGCTGTCTTAGGAACAGCACTTTTAACAGGGCCAGTGCGGGATACGGGCTCGAGGGGTCCGACATGATGAGTGGTTTTGGCAGGAACGACATGCTTAGAAGCTCCTCTGACGGTCCTTAAGGGAGGATCAAACAGTTTAGCGAGCTGAGGCTTATGCGGCGTGCGGAGTGAGTGAGAGAAATCCGCCGCATACGAAACTCCCCGGCGCAGGGAAAAGAGCAGTTCCTCGAGACCCTCCTTTTCTGCGGGGAGTTCAAAAGCCTTTCTGAACAGGGCGGTAAACACGTTGAAAGGAGGAAACGACATCCGACCTGGTTCCCAAAACGTGCCTGCCCACTCCAGAGCCTTTCCAGTCAACAGTGAGCAGATGAAAGAAACGCGGTCGGTATCCGAGGCGTATAACTGGGGCTGATGTTTCATATATAAACTGCACTGCTGAAGAAATCCTTCACACGCTCCAGGTGAGCCATTAAACTTCTCGGGAAACGGCGTACTGGAATTACTGCATGCGGTACTCACACTGGGTTGCGGTGGAACAGGTGCAGCGGGGGTTTGGGCTTGATTAGCCGCTGTGCTTGAGCTCTGCGGAGACCATGATTGCACGGAGCTAGCTAGTTCCTCGAGGAGAGAAGTTAGTCTCGCCAGCTGAGAACTATGAGAGGCTAGCATTGAAGAGCGGGTCTTGACCACGGCGGATAGATGCAGAAAGTCTGCTGGATCCTCGTTTGGCGAAGTCTTCTGTAACGTACGGACAGAGACGGTCGGATCCATGTGCAGCACTTTATTGAAGCAAGCAGACATGAACACAGGCAAACACTTAAATAAAGGGGCAATCCGGAAACTCGTGGTCTAAACAGGCAATGGTCGAGGCAGGCAGCACAGGTTCGTGAACAGTCCAGGAAACAGGCAAGGGTCAAGAGTCCAGGGAAACACGGAGACACAGAACAGGGAAGAACGCTCGGAATTGCACGCTTACAGTGTAACAAGACTTCACAAGGGACACAGGGAAAACTCAGGCTTAAATAAGGAACTCAATAACCAATAAAGAAACACAGCTGAACATAATGAAACACAAAGAGTCCATGGGGAAACAAACATGGGGAGAGGATGCCCTCTAGTGGCTCTCGAGGGCACCACGGCTGCTGATCGTCACAGGTTTCACACATAATCCGTGTGCAATTCGTGTATACGGTACAGAAGTAGGGCGCGCTATAGTAGAGGTCGACCGATATGGTTTTTTTCACGCCGATGCCGATCTTTTGAAATCCGGGTCGGCCGATGGCCAATTAATGCAGCCGATTTATTTTGGCCGATATTTGACCGATATTTGCTTGGTTTTTAACCTCTATTTGAAAGATAAAACGTAAAAGAAATGATAATTACTTAACATAGACAAACTTTCTCAACAAAAACATTTTATCCTCTCAAAAAATGTCCTGAAACATGTTTGTTGACGGACAAAGACAACCTAATTATCACAAAAAAAGGAGAAAAAAAACTTTAAATGACTTATTTTTTCATATATAAGATTTATTATATTTTATTTTATTTAACTTCTAACAATAACGTATTTCACTAGTATAAATTGCTGTAGAACGACAAAAACAACCACCAGATGGGAAAATGATATTTTCCAAAAACTTTAAATGCACCACAACGCACCGTCCGTCTGTTGTTCTTCTCTCAGTCAAATCAATCACTGCCCTTGACTGAATAACTTGTGTAGCTTTGCTAAGAATCTGTCTATATGTAAATCATGCAGTGTTTTGTTTTTTCTACACTAAAAACTTATGGCATTATTTCATTTATATCTGTTTTGTCCTATTGTTTCTTTGGTTATTCGTTCTTATTTTTAAAACCAAAAATAAAAAAGAACTATTGTCATATATATATCATTATCATTATCAATATTGTGAAATTCGTCATATCTCTCATCCTACAGTAAGTTGTTTCAGATTACCGTACATTTGATATTAAAAATGTTTTCTTATGAAAAATATGCACTGATAAATACTGCACAATAAGACCTGGAACATTTATTAAGTAAATAGCTTCAATTTTGTCTCACAAAAACATGTTTATAAAAGAATTTTAATGGAAGATAGGATGACAGATTGCATGATGGGCCGGTGGAGGACTACCGAACAAAAGACGAACAGCACAATTCCTTAAAAGCTTTCTTGAATGCACTGCCTCTCTTTTTATTTGTTAGACAATCTTCATAAATCCTCTATATAAATCTCGAATTAAACAGCAACAGAAGAGGGAATTTGTTTGATATAAAGGAACTAATCTCAAATTCAAGCCACTGGCCTTAACAAAAAGAAGCCTACACACACACACACACACACACACACACACAATGGTGCGGATATATATGGCTAATGTTCAGAATCTAATCTTGATCAAAGAACGAACTCAAAAACGTTTCTCTTTTATCCTTCCATGGCTAATTAGGATTTAATGCTGCTGAACCGCACTGGCCAGTTCTCCCTTCCCCCGCCTGACAGTTTCAATACCTGACTAATTGAAAAGGCATGTCAAATTCATATCCATCTACAGAATAAGGGCAAACGCTTCAGTCGTATCGCTGAGATAAGATGCAATCTGAACATCAGCCATTACAGTAATATGGTGGATTAAAATATAACTTAAGCTATATTGAAGCCATATGCTTTCCATCGCTACAGAAAATAATGTTGGATTGTTCTGTTCATCAAGTTTGCAATGAAGATCAGACAATGCACATTTCTATTTTGGATGTCTAGGTTTCAAAGTAGAATTTATTTATTAACCCTCTGGGGTTCTTCGTTTAACAGTCACGCTCGGGAACTTCGGGTCAAAATTGATATTTAAAAAAGAAAATCATATTTTTTTTTTTTACTTGTTTTTTATAATATTTTTTTCTTTTCTATTTTGGTGTTTTGAGAAAATTTCAAAAATACTAAAATTTGAAATTTGTAATTAGTATTAATGCAATATTTCCCCCCATTGAATATAATAGAAAAAAATATTGAACATTTTTTTTTTTTTTTTTTAAAGCTGTATTTCATTTTAGAGTCAAGCCTAGGCCTCATAAAAGCAATTTTTGAAATGAGATGGATGCCATCTCGTGGACAAACTGAGCTTTTTAAAAATGCAAAACATGTATCTGAATTTTTTGGTGTGTATAAAGGTGTGTTTGTGTGTGTAGATGTGTTTTATAGATTCACCCCTTCACTGTTGTGTGCTTTTTTTCAAGATCGTTGCTGATTTGTAGATTGTACGCACAAAAAAATTCTTTTATTATTAAATATTTAAATATTTTCACATTTTGGCCAATTTCCCATTCATTTCCTATGCAGGTCATTTTTGACTCGAATGTCCTGAATGTGACTATTTTTTTTACGACCACTTAGACTTTTCAAATCCTGTCCCCAATTTTTTGGGGCGTTCATATACCAAGTACCATTAAAGTCACCAAGTTTCGGACCATTCTGATGAAGCTACGATTTTTAACATTTTTTTATTTAAACGCTTCGGGTCATTATTGACCCGAAGAACCCCAGAGGGTTAAAATATTTTTGTGTGAGCTGATCCGTTGTCCACTGGTTTAGGGGATGAACCTAATGTAAAGCTTCTGGCTGAGCCAATTGCATACGTTTGTGGCTGCTGAAATATGGCAAATGGTGACAATTTGTTTGGGTTGGAAACTTGTTTGGGTTGGGTTGCAATTACAACATAACCCAACAATTAACCCAAAAATAACAATTCTGACATCATTCACCAACCATTGTGAGTCTGTAATCACAAGTCGATAGCCTTCTGATGCTATACGATAGCTTTGTGTCAGGAACAAACATCCAAACCTATGTTATTTGGAGCGATCTCGACCTTCATAGCTTCCGAGTCGATAATTTGGTTAATCTGGTTCATGAAACTAGCATGAATGGTTCATTCACAAATCTGACAGATCTCTTTCTCTGGTTCCTCGACTCACTGACTAGATTATCCGGATGCAGTGATAAACAGCTAAAACAGAGAAAAATGACTTAAATTCTGGTCTGTTCATCACACAAAGCTGATGTAGCTTCAGAGGAATTGGAAGTCATATTGGCTACAATCATGATACTTTAATAATGCTTTTTAATAAAGGAAGCTCCAATCATGACTAATAGAATCTTCAAAGTGCATCACAAAATAAATAAAGTCACAAGTTTGGAGTGACAGAAAGGTGAATAAACAATGACAGAATTTTCATGTTGGTGACCTATTGATGCAAGTGTTACGGTTATGTTTTTAAAACATCATGATGGCTAATTTTATGCTTTTTGGTTCAGGATGATTGGCTGCCATAGCTTCCACTGTAAGCATTACTGAACACAAATTTTCTGTTTTTAACGTGAGGAAAAACATGTTGTTTATGTCTATATGGTGTTTTAATGTGCTTTAAGACAAACCATGTGTAAATTCATAAGTATTTCCTCCTTAAAGCTACACTGTGTGATTTTTACCCCCAACTAGTGGTGAAAAGGTATATGACCATCCAGTGAATATTAGTTTCAGTTCCTCTCAATTACGATGTCGTTTTAACTCCTACGGTGGCCAATGTAGTCCAAGATTAACATGGCTTCCAGTTCGACCTCGTCCATGAGTGTTAACTCAAACGTAAGCTTGAATTAACGGGTATGTCCCTCTTTGGCTAATGTACTTTCAAGATGGAGGGGCAACATGGCGAACCCCTTACCCGTATGTATTTTCAATGGCAAGTGTTTTTAGCTAAGAATAAACTAAAAGAGATGCACATTGTAGCTTTAAAACTGCAGTGAACCAAAGACAGGATTGAAATCGCTGGTGACCTTGTAACCAATTAGGTCAACGTGTGATCGCCAACCAGTGGAGTGGAGGCGGGGCTCACTTGCATACTAAATGAGCCAAGGGTGTCGAGTTACATTTAAGGAAATCAATCAAAGATGAGTTTTAAGGGATAAAACGATTGACTACAATGCTGTCGACTGAGCTCCAATTGTATTTAACATGCCAAATTTCTTCAAACCAGAAAGCATGATGCAAAAGCCAATCACAAAGAGCATTTCAGAGAGCTCATGTATGCCAGAACACTAGCGCAGTGCAAAATGTGTGCGCAGCCACAAATATCTGCTGACAGGGTGCCAGATAAGTGGAAAGTATTTTCTCTTCTCTCTAGGCTGAGACTCTGCCAGTGTGTCCCAGCTATAAGCACTGTGATGAGAGATTCATATTGTCCAGTGCAGAGGAGGGCAGCAAAGGGTGAGCAGACCTTGCCAGGGAACATTATAAGATTAGGGAACAGACAGAGCACACCATAGCTCATAAGCCTCCCCATGTCGCCAAACAAAGACAGCCTGGTGCTTTAACTAGCCAATGGAGCAATGAATCTGAGACTGGCTGTCTGCTCACCACTGCAGAGGAACAGGCTTTCAGCTGATGTACGCAATTAGATGACAGAGGCAGGCAATCTCCTGCACTGTGGCGCAGTGGTAATAGGGCCGGCCCGCTTGGCTGCACTCAATCTCGGACAAATAAAAAGGCTTCATTGGCACCGACGCCCTGACACGGGAGAAGCACTGAGGAAGAGGTCTTTCAAAGAGAAAGGGAATGGGAGAAAAATGCATGCTGTCAGGATCACTGCTTTCATGCATTTTCACTTGTATTTCACTAGCATAAGACCAACCCTCAATGGAAAATAAAAAGCTCAGCAGCCTTTTCAAAAAAACAAAACAAGCAACAACAAAAAAAGCCTGTAAACCCCTGCAAGTCAAAGACCATCTGGGAGCTGTAGTGTGAATTGCCTGAGCAGCATTCCAGCTTCATGACGGGTGACGGTGAATAAACCATGAATGGATGAGAAGAATGAGCTATTATACATCAATAACACTGATTAACAGACAAATCTGGACAATTAATGGAAGTGCTATCTTGACTAGCTTCTCAACTGATGGCATTTGCTTTGTTTGAAGCGAATTTTAAATGGTAAAATTATAGGTTTTGATTAATGAATGAGGTTGTGTTTATAACCACAAGCTGAATGTCAAGCGCCAAAAAAGGACCTAAATTACGCACTGCATTAGTATTATCCGGTGTCTATGATCTTAATCCCGCGCGAATCGGCCATGTCTGTGATTTGGTGGGGTCGTATATAGTTTTTTCAAGGTTTTTGTTTGCTGTGCGCCTTTTTAAGTCAAGTCAAGTCAAGTCACATTTATTTATATAGCGCTTTTCACAATACAGATTGTATCAAAGCAGCTTCACAGTGATAACATGAAAGTAGCACAACACAGCTCAACAACATTGCTAAACACTAAATAACCCCAACTGAGCAAGCCAAAAGCAAGGCGACAGTGGCAAGGAACCAAACTCCATCAGATTGGATGGAGAAAAAACCTTGGGAGAACCCAGGCTCAGTCGGGGGCCAGTTCTCCTCTGGCTTACATTCATATTGTTTAAATATAAATATTAAATATAAATATTGTTTATGAATAAAACGGCGCCATAACATATCGCAGGCGTTGAGTCGTCTCATCACAGGCGTTGGGGCATCCGAAATCCCCGTGAGAGGCTGGACACAAAACTGGACCTGACGAACGCCATTTTTCTCGGGACAAGCGTCCCGAGATAACAGCAGAAAGGCAGATGGGAAATTTTTTGCATCTTTCGTGAAGAATGGAGTGTTTTGAACTTTTGATAGGATTTTGGGTGTTGCGTCATATCGCTTTACACCATACAACTATACAATTTGCAGGAGGAGAAAGCTGAAAACCATCAGAAGAGCAAAAACAAAAAAGAATGATTAGATGGAGATGAATGACGCTAAGGAGCATTCTTCTGTTCATGATATATCATACAGCTAGACCTATAACGACAAGAAATATCGGGGAGATTAGTCGGTAAATTCGAGTAAAATCACAGGCTTCGCTTATACCGCGAACGCGCCATTTGAAATTCAGATGTGGGGAGGTAATTCACTTACCCCAGATAATCCTAATCCAATATGAATAGGGCTTTTGTCATTATGAGTGGTATCCGGTGGGGTCTTTTGAAGTTGTAGCCCATCCGCCTCAAGGTTGTGCGTGTTGTGGCTTCGCTGCATACCCCGGTTGTAACGAGTGGTTATTTCAGTCAAAGTTGCTCTTCTATCAGCTTGAATCAGTCGGCCCATTCTCCTCTGAAGGCATTTTGGCCCACAGGACTGCCTCATACTGGATGTTTTTCCCTTTTCACACCATTCTTTGTAAACCCTAGAAATGGTTGTGCGTGAAAATCCCAGTAACTGAGCAGATTGTGAAATACTCTGACACCAACAACCATGCCACGCTCAAAATTGCTTAAATCCCCTTTCTTTCCCATTCTGACATTCAGTTTGGAGTTCAGGAGATTGTCTTGACCAGGACCACACCCCTAAATGCATTGAAGCAACTGCTGTGTGATTGGTTGATTAGATAATTGCATTAAAGGGAATTTCGGAAGTTTTACCTTTCACTAAACATATTTAGATATACGGGAAATTGCAATGGAAGACGATTTCGATACATCTAAATATGTTTAGTGAAAGGTAAAACTTCCGAAATCTCCCTGTAAACAATGCGTGACGTAGACGCGCGAGAGATCACTTCCGGCGTAAAGTTGGAGACGGTTCAATTCGGTTCAGTTGGACGTCTGATTCAGATCAGTTCGACGGCTGATAACAAGAGGTAAAAACTATATAAATACTGTTCGTTTTCTCACACAAACCGCTCGTTTCGTGTCTTAGGCCATCAGTGTGTACTTACATTTACGAATCATTAAATCATGTTTAATTTGGACTTCTCTGTGCATGCTCTTTGAGGTGAACCGAGGGAGGACCCCCTTAACCTCCATTATACGACTGACAGACAACAACGGTTTGACCAAAAAATGCTGTGGAAACAAAGACACCTACATCTTGGATGCCCTTGAGGTAAGATAAAACATATCAAAAATTACATTTTGTGTAAAGTGAACTATCCCTTTAATGAGAAATTGAACAGGTGTTCCTAATAATCCTTTAGGTGAGTGTGTGTACACAATAAGCCCATTGTTTCAAATTATTAATTCCCATGTTAGTACATAGCAGCAGATACCCTGCTGGTATCAAAATGCAAATGTGTTGTCAGGTTTTGTTGTAAATGCAGATGATTTGGCTCAAAACGCTGAAACCACAGCAATTCCAGACAAAAAAACACCTTTGAGATGCAGTTATTTATATTTATGGCAGGCAGAGCTGTTCTCTCTCCAGAAGGAGAGTTCTGCAGTGATTAATATTTAAACACACTCCTTCATCCACAAACACAACTGGTGTCAAGTTGGAGCGCAAATTAATTATACAGCTGGTCCAACACTGCCACTAGTGTTTTTACATAATTTATGTCTCGGCCACAAGGAAATTCATGTCCGGCTATTACCTCTTCACAAGCTGCCACTGTGTCAATCAGGCTGATGGTAAACACATACTGAACATGTAATGTACCTCTCAGAGGCAAAAGCACAAAACTTCCAGGAGAAGCTGGGCAACGGCCCGTAGGGGGGGGAAAGCAATGCTGTAATGCATTGATTGGCCTCGTTTAAAAAGAGTCCTGCTGAAAATACATAAGCAAAATGAAACACTAGCGGGCTTCCCATGTAGCCAGAACTGGCTGAATTGCAGGTTCTACATTAGCATTTCGACAGACCTTCACTTACTGAAAATCATGGCTTAGCGAATGGGAAAAATGCAGTTTCACAAGATGATGATAGATTTTGTGAGGTCACTTATTTTGGTGGTAAGATTTATGCAGCCCAAATGTTTTGCTCAGTTCCAGGTCCCTGAGTTTTGCCTATGACCTCACCTTTGAGAGCAAACCACAGGCAACGAGAAAACGACCAGACGGCGAGTTATACAAAACCACACTATGTTTACCCGTTTTGAACAGATTTCTTCCACGAATCATATTAAAGAGGAGCTCAGTAAAGCTCAAAATAGGAAATTACTATTAATATTAAGTAAAATTTGTGTAACATTCTCAGCACTGACACTAAGGACAAGGACATTTTTATCATAGATTTTATTTATAGTTTTAAAAATGTCATGCAAAGCTAGTACGTGGATGTAAACTATACCCAGAAATACACATTTTTTTAACTCAATACCCACTCTCGCTTTAAAAAGCAGAAGACATCACAAAAAACAGGGTGTAAAATAGAGCCAGACCGATATATCGGCGGACCGATATTATCGGCCGATATTAGGCATTTTCCAAAACTATCGGTATCGGCAGTTATAATGGCCGATAACTGAATATTTCAAAAATAAAATAAAAACGGACGAAACACGCTTGAACCATGTCATGAGTGTTGGAGTTGTATAGTTTGTCCACCAGAGGGCACTCTACACTGTTCCTGTTGGCAACACTCGTTGAGTTGGTCACGAGACATACATTGCTTGAATAACAATTAAAAGAACATCCCCATCAGTTCTCTTAACTCAAATAAGCATGACAAAATTTGTGACTATCGTGTGCAGTTTAAATAAATAAATAAATAAAACATCGGCCGATATATCGGAATATCGATAAATATTTATATTGGTATCGGCGTTCAAAATCCTTTATCGGTCGGGCTCTAGTGCAAAATTTGGTGTGAGATTATAGTATACGTTCTCCTAATAGGTAAAATATGAATTTTCTAAAGAAAATTGTTCTATAATTATCATCAATGAACACGAAATGTAACATCAAAACGGTTTAGCATTGGCCGTCTTCTTCTACGGTCAGTTTTATCTGTCAAGACAACGGTTTAAAGAAAACCCTGCTAAGCAAATTATTTCTGTTAGTTAAAGGGGATGTCTAATGCTATTTCAGACTTATTTACACTGTTATAGAGTTGGATTCTGTTGCTATACGTGGCCAAAGTCAAAAATAAAAATGAGTTGGACGTATGAGAGTATTTCTGTGCCAAATACACTTCTACTACCCTGGGAAAACCCAGACAACTTCCGTCAAATTTCGATTTGCTCTGAAAGTTAGTCTGGCAAAGAGCTCATTCAGACCCATTTCGATTTCGATTCACAACCTTGCAATTCGATTCGATTTCGATTCGATTCAATATTGATTATTTTGGATATCTGTTACAATAAATGGCAATTTTTCTCAAGGGAATCAAATCTCTTAAATGCTGTAAACTATGGGAGATTTTTGTAGCCTATAGACTTCATTAGCCTAATATGAAGGTAATAATGAACTGTTTTGTAGCTATACATTCTTAAATTACACTTTTATTTATTTTTATAATAAGAAGATTAAATGAAATATAAACATTTAAATGGTGACTGTCATAAAAACTTGCCAGATTTATTCAAATATGCATTAAATATTGAAGAACATTAAGATTATATGTAATATGGTGTATATATTTAGCAAAATGCTCCTCTCTAGAGTTATTTTTTTCTAGCTGACTAACGAGTTTATGTGGGTTTTCTGAGGTAAATATGACGATACATGACATTGATTACAAGCTGTTTAACTGACGTCTTTCCACGGTTGAAACGCTGATTGAGCGAATCAATGTGACATGATACGGATTTGGATAAGTTGTACTCTATCTTTAACACACTTTCAGATGCTCATTCATGTTTATTTCATGCTGTAACTGGTATTATTAACCCGGAAGAGAGATTCTCTTGAGCTGAGCCAGAGCGATCTCACGCCAGAGCGTCAAAACGTTGTTTATGTTTTTGAATTTCTAAAGAAAATGGACGGAATTTGAAAATTGAGACTTTATTTCATAGTAAAAAAGTAAAAAAGCACAAAGATTATTGCGATTTTTTTGGATGCGCGCAGCCGCGATACAATGTCCCATTCATTCAAATGAAACAGAATGACTAATCTTGAGATTTAAGAATCGATATCGGTTCGTAAAAATGAGAATCGATTAATATCGAGAAACCGATATTTATTACCCAGCCCTACTTTACACGATGATGACAGCGCTGGGATTTTGAAGCAGATTTTGTAGCCTACATTACAAAGATGGACGCCGCCGTCGAACATCACTCGCTCGAATCAGCTATCGCGTCTGTTTTTAAGTGATTTGAACTTTCCTTTTTGTTAAAAGCCGACACTCGGAGATGTTTCTCCGCCGGCCGCCGCTCTGCAAACGTCATCTCCTTCATCGCTCTGATTGGTTTTAGGTCTACCGCGACCTCCGCTGGTGACGCCTCTCTGGAAATGATTTGTCTTTGACGCTTTGCCACAACTGAGGCTTGTTTTAACCAGGCTCCACTTCTCTACACTAACTTTCGGAAAGTTGTTTTTCTAGTATGGCCCTGTATGAAGTCATAAAGGGCTTGTATAGGCACTTCTCCAGGAAAGGCGCACACATACACACACACAAACGTGGTCTAAAATGTTTTCAGACCACGAAATCAGTGTGTTTTTGGTCATGAGGGAAAGATAATGTTGTTCAGCTTCCCAAAAAACTCAGCGTTGAGGGAACAGTGGATATAGTTAGTTTTTCCGGGTGTTTGTTTGTTTGTTTGTTTGTTCCCGGCGTTTCGGTGACGAATGTTTTATAAACAAGGCCCAATTCAACGCTGGATTTGCGTTTGAAATTGCAAAAACTTGGAAAGAATCAGCTCAGCGTATCAGTCTTTTATAAATCTGATCAGACTAAAGACTCTTCTGAGATATGAAGGATGCAATACTACTGTACAGATACTCAAAATTAACATGATATTGGCAGGAACTGTGTGTTATGTGCCTTATAAACTGTCAACACAAACAATTGATGGTTATAATCGCTTTCTTGAGCACAGAGACTTCAGTTTGCCATTTTAACCCTACATCTTGTTGTGTCCATGTGGACTGCTCGAAATTTTAGACTTAGATAGCTGCTAAACTGGAAACATAGCAAACCTCTGAGAGGTTTTAACATCGAAACCCAATAAAAATCACAACTTGGTTTTTCTCAAGAGTGTTATTAAAGGATAGGCTTCCCTTCCGGATCAAAGCTCAGAAGGAAATTATGCAGTTAAACTGGAATAAATCTTATCAGCTCCACAAATCTCACTTTGTCCGTCAGGATGGACCACGTCAACAAGTATTGGGCGACTGTTTCTTCACCCAGAGGTCTTGACGTGAATAAGAGATACAGGTAGACATGAATGTTTGTTTTGATTGAGGTTTTGGAAACCAGCCCATCTATGTCTGCTGGAGGTGAAATACCAATTGCTCCCACAAAGTCCCGTTAGAGGGAGACTAACTGGCCACGAGAGCATGCCTTTCATCCAGATCCCCCGTGGATCTACCGACACCTCATTAAACAGACCTGGAGAAATGGCAGGGAAAGAGGGGAGGATTCAGCCATAACATGATCAGCTGAACGGGGAAATGTTTAGGCTTGCAACGGATCGCAGTTGATCCATACGGATCAGGCCCCACGCTTGAGATTCGCCGATAAACTCCTACATTTAACCATCATAGAGTGAAAGTTTATAATTTGGACGCGTTTTGTTTCACCAATTTACACATTCAATCCATTTTAAACGCGGAAGAATTGGGGAAAATTGTACTGAGCATTTGAGTGGGTGAATATTGTGCATGTTAAAGCTACACTGTGTGATTTTTACCCCCATCTAGTGGTGAAAAGGTATATGACCATCCAGTGAATGTTAGTTTATGTTCCTCTCAATTCTGATGTCGTTTTAACTCCTACGGTGGCCAATGTAGTCCAAGATTAACAGTTCGACCTCGTCCATGAGTGTTAACTCAAACGTAAGCTTGAATTAACGGGTATGTCCCTCTTTGGCTAATGTACTTTCAAGATGGAGGGGCAACATGGCGAACCCCTCACCCGTATGCGTTTTCAATGGCATATTATACACTCACGAGAATACTTTATTACTTGAACGAAGTAAATATACATTAATGAGCACATATATTTTTGAAAGGACTAAGTGTTTTTAGCTAAGAATAAACTAAAAGAGTTACACAGTGTAGCTTTAAGATTAATCATACATATGTTTTTTTGTTTTTCTTAACTCTGATTTAATTATTTAAATCTGGCAACCAAGCATAAACGCCGTAAACACAGTCTGTTAACAAAACAAAACAAAAAAAACAGATGACGAGTCGGACAAAAAATTTAAGGTCCGTACATGAAATTTAAGACCTCCTTATCGGAAATTTCAGATTTTAAGACATTTTCAGAAAAATTCAAAATTTTATTTAAGACGTTTTATAAGGACCCGCGGGGACCCTGCTTTATTTACCCAAGTTATCTTAACAATAAGTTATTGAGTTACTTGGAAACAAATAAAATATTTTTTATGCTTAAATTGTTTGAGTTAAAAAACTTAAATGATTTAAGGCAATCGGTTTCCTCAAACGGTTTGAGTTGAACTAACTCATCAGTGCGTCAAAACAAACCACATGACCCATAAAGCTAAGTGCTTTCTTAAGTTTGATCATTAATCTGCCATGTCATGTTGTGACATATTTATGACAGGTTTTGTTGTCTTAGTAATGTCAAGTTTTAAATGATCCGAACCATTAATTTCGTGATCCGTTGCACCCCTAGAAATGGTAGGACAAGTACCAGTTCATTAGGGAAGTTCATTAGGGAATGAGAGGATGGTGTTTTTTTTTTGAAGAATAGTGCTTAATAGGTCAAAGGTGAGGCCAGGATGAAGGATGAAAGCAGCAACGAGTCTTTGATCCATCAGGGTGGAGTTGGCTTAAAGGGACATGCGAACCCAGAATAACACAGTCGAGTTTGTCCATCCTGACCCACGGCACCCTCAGCGGGTCTCGCAGCTCTGCCTGTCAGGAAGACGGATGCCTATGGAGAGAGTATGGCTGACGAGCTGCTTGTGTCTTTCTCTGACTGACAGCTTCTGGCTTGCAGGAATAAGGGAGGAGAATGTCAGACGCATTAACGCCGCGACACCTGCCACTAGTGTTGGGTGCGGGATCGGGCCGGAGCTCTTTAACAGACCCAGCTGGACTCCATTCATGAGGACAAGTGAAATACGACCCCTCACTGACCATAACAATGATCTTTAAGGACAAATCACTTGGTCAACTGAAACAACATTGATATCAATTGTGGTTACCACTGATAGCTGTAGTAAAAGTATTCCAGAATATTTTGCATGTGATACATAGCTATTTCATATGCAAGCATGTCAGCCAATCACAGCAGTGGGCGGTTACACTGAATCGCAGACACGCCCCTTCAAACAGAGCATTCAAAGCAGAGGCGAAGAAAAACGCCTTTTATTTTCTAAATTATGACTATTTTTGATCTAAAAAACATACTAAGATTACCCAGGAAACATAAAATAATAAAATAACCCCATATCTGGGGACCTTTAAAGTCCTCCTGTGGAGAAAATCAAGCTTTTGATTTTGTTTATATGTCTATGTGGTGCTTTTAATACACTTTAAGACAAATCATGTGTACATTCATGTGAAAACCATCAAGTATGTATTTTTTAAAACTGCAAAGGGTCTCAAAAACACGGTTTGAAATCGCTGGTGTTTCTGACGTCATCAGATCATCGTCAACCAGTGGGTGTCTGAGCTGAGTGAGTGGAGGCGGGGCTCATTTGCATATTCATAGAAACGGGTGTAGAGTTACATTCAAGCTATTTTAAGGCATGCATAATTTTTTTAATCATTATAATCATTAAAATATTAAATTTTAGTGGTCAAAGTTGAGATTTAACTGAATTACTATATTAAAAGCTTTGTCTGAGATAACAAGCATAGGTTGTTTTCAGCCTGTTTGTACTTCCTCATTATTGATTATGAAATATCATGTATTTTCTGTGTATGGTATTTCAATTTTGTCTTTTTCAGAACACACACAAACCATTTAATTTCAGAATTTTTCGATATACAATCACTCATTTCAACCTATTATATTACGGCATTTAAAAACACCATCCTTATCAAGTGTTTCTGACCACAATGTAACTCTTATGACAAACTACAAATTTGTTTATTGTAAATAATGTAGAGCAATAAGATGTGCTAGTTCCAGTCATCATCATCTATTTTTCATTGACCTTATCTATTTTTTTTTAAGGCTGTGCAAAATTTTATTGTGATTAATCGCATCCAAAATAAAAGTCTGTGTTTACATAATATATTTGTCTGTGCTGTATATATAAATACACACACATGCATGTATATATTTAAGAAAATGTGTTATTCATATATAAAATATTTATATTTATATAATATAGATTATGTATTTATATATATATGCAGAATTTAAGCGCAAATAATTCTTAAATATATACATGCATGCATAGGTATTTATATATACAGCACAGACAAATATATTATGTAAACACAGACTTTTATTTTGGATGCGATTAATCGCAATTAATTTTTGCACAGCCCTAATTTTTTCATTTAATTAACTTTTAAATCGCAGTACTGTGTAATGATTTGAATTATTGTAAGACTAATATAATTAATAATTTATTACTCTTCCATTCATACTAGAATTGTTAAGAGAAATCCAAATTAGTTTTCATCCAAATTCTCCACAATTCAACCATTTTCTCATGATGGTGTGTCACGAGTCTGTCTTTGCTTGTCAATTAGTGTGTCCAGACCTGACACACACACGGTCTGATCTCTCCAGAACGGCAAAACGCTCGGCACAGAGAGAGAGGGGGCTTAAAAGCACCTTTCCACGCGGCAGATAATGAAGGCGGCTACTGGAGAAATTGAATTCCTAACAACCACATCCTTACACACCAACACTGACAGGGAAAAACAATGTCTGTGGGGGGAGGATAGGAAGAGAGAGAATAAGATAGCGTGAAAGAGAAAAAGGGCTGTCTCGGTTTGGCTCAGATTCAGAGTCTCTCCCACCGGAAGAGGGCTTTTCAGCATATAAATATCACATTACCACACAGGCCTCAGCTGGCCTCCAAACGAGGGCTCCTGCCCCCTGCCAACAGGCCACTGTCTTCCCATAACAGGCAGATTAACGGTTTTGTTCTGCAACTCAGTAGGACAAAGCACCTTTTCTAAATAACAACTAGGGCTAATAGATTAAAATAATCCCAATTTTCTGATTGGGATCTTAAAACAATTCGTGATTTTCTGCAGTTAACACGATTAACCTCTCGTTTTGGATTTGCTCGTAATGCAGTGCACTCGGGTTTATTGCATCGTGATAAAATCTGACGGATGATTTTTGCTTCTTTAGCACAAACACAGCTAGTGCATCAGAGAAGAAAAAAACACTGGTGACTATGGAAACTTCTTTCCACCATAGAATGAAAAATAAATAAATAAATAATTGCGAATTTTTAAGTCAGAATAGTGAGAGATAAAGTCGCAATTGCGAGATGTAAAGTCAGAATTGCGAGATATAAAGTCAGATTTGCGTGATATAAAGTCAGAATTGCATGATTTAAGTCGAAATTGCGAGATATAAAGTCAGAATTGCGTGATTTAAGTGGAAATTGCGAGATATAAAGTCAGAATTGCGTGATTTAAGTGGAAATTGCGAGATATAAAGTCAGAATTGCGTGATTTAAGTGGAAATTGCGAGATATAGTGAGAATTTCGAGATATAAAGTCAAAATTGTGAGATATAAAGTCAGATTTGCGTGATATAAAGTCAGATTTGCGTCATATAAAGTCAGAATTGCGTGATTTAAGTCGAAATTGCGAGATATAAAGTCAGAATTTCGAGATATAAAGTCAGAATTGCAAAATATAAAGTCAGAATTGCGAGATATAAAGTCAGAATTGCGTGATTTAAGTGGAAATTGCGAGATATAAAGTAGGAATTGCGTGATTTAAGTAGAAATTTCGAGATATAAAGTCAAAATTGCGAGATATAAAGTCAGAATTGCGAGATATAAAGTCAGAATTGCGTGATTTAAGTGGAAATTGCGAGATATAAAGTAGGAATTGCGTGATTTAAGTAGAAATTTCGAGATATAAAGTCAGAATTGCGAGATATAAAGTCAGAATTGCGAGATATAAAGTCAGAATTGCGTGATTTAAGTGGAAATTGCGAGATATAAAGTAGGAATTGCGTGATTTAAGTAGAAATTTCGAGATATAAAGTTAAAATTGTGAGATATAAAGTCAGAATTGCGTGATTTAAGTCGAAATTGCGAGATATAAAGTCAGAATTGCGAAATATAAAGTCAAAATTGCGAGATATAAAGTCGCAATTCTGAGAAAAAAAGACAGAATTGCAACATTTTATCTAACAATTCTAACTTTTTCTCTCACAGTTGCGACTTTACATCTCGCAATTCTGACTTTATATGTCGAAATTCTGACATCTTTTCTCAGAACTGAAAGATATAAAATTGCAATTGCGAGTTATCAGCCCTATTCTAAGGGGGAAAAAAACTTTTTTTTTTTTTACTTTCCCCCCCCCCTCAGAATAGTTTATATCACACAATTCCTACTTTAATGTATCCAGAATTGTGCAGCTCTACTTGGTACCCATTTCATTCCTATATCTCATACTTTGATTGTATCGATCTAAATCGATCTATTGAACAGATCCCTTAATATCTCTGTTAGTCCAGTGCTGTTTTGTAGGCTGCCCTGTCAGGGTGATTTCAGACGCCTCCATTTGGCTGTCAACATGGCACTTTTTTAGTCAGCCAGATATGAACAGGGAAAAAAATAACCAATTTCCCCTCCACAGTAGCCGAGTGCTGTATTGATCTGTATTGACTGAGCATGGGCCGGCTGTCCTGCCATAGAGAACTGCGCTATTGTTGTAGTACTCCATCATTTGCAGTCTCTGTGTGCTCTCAGATAAAAAAAAAAAGGTACAAAAGCTGTCACTGGGGCGGTACCCTTTCAAAAGGTGCATATTTGTGCCTAAAGAGTGCTTTTTAGTACCTCAAAGCTACATATTGGTCCCAAATAAATGCATATTAGTACCTCAAAGCTACATATTGGAACCAAATAAGTGCATATTATTACCTCAAAGCTTCATATTGGTACCAAATAAGTGCATATTAATTGCTCAAAGCTACATATTGGTACCAAATAACTTAAGTGCACATTTGTACCTCAAAGCTACATATTGGTACCAAACAAGTGCATTTTAGTTCCTCAAAGCTGCATATTGGTACCAAACAAGTGCATTTTAGTTCCTCAAAGCTGCATATTGGTACCAAACAAGTGCATTTTAGTTCCTCAAAGCTGCATATTGGTACCAAATAAGTGCATTTTAGTTCCTCAAAGCTGCATATTGGTACCAAACAAGTGCATTTTAGTTCCTCAAAGCTGCATATTGGTACCAAATAAGTGCATTTTAGTTCCTCAAAGCTGCATATTGGTACCAAATAAGTGCATTTTAGTTCCTCAAAGCTGCATATTGGTACCAAATAAGTGCATTTTAGTTCCTCAAAGCTGCATATTGGTACCAAATAAGTGCATTTTAGTTCGTCAAAGCTGCATATTGGTACCAAACAAGTGCATTTTAGTTCCTCAAAGCTACATATTGGTACCAAATAAGTGCACATTTGTACCTCAAAGCTACATATTGGTACCAAATAAGTGCATTTTAGTTCCTCAAAGCCACATATTGGAACCAAATAAGTGCACATTTGTACCTCAAAGCTGCATATTGGTACCAAATAAGTGCATTTTAATACCTCAAAGCCACATATTGGAACCAAATAAGTGCACATTTGTACCTCAAAGCCACATATTGGTACCAAATAAGTGCACATTTGTACCTCAAAGCTACATATTGGTACCAAATAAGTGCACATTTGTACCTCAAAGCTGCATATTGGTACCAAATAAGTGCATTTTAATACCTCAAAGCCACATATTGGAACCAAATAAGTGCACATTTGTACCTCAAAGCTGCATATTGGTACCAAATAAGTGCATTTTAATACCTCAAAGCCACATATTGGAACCAAATAAGTGCACATTTGTACCTCAAAGCCACATATTGGTACCAAATAAGTGCACATTTGTACCTCAAAGCCACATATTGGTACCAAATAAGTGCATTTTAGTTCGTCAAAGCTGCATATTGGTACCAAACAAGTGCATTTTAGTTCCTCAAAGCTACATATTGGTACCAAATAAGTGCACATTTGTACCTCAAAGCTACATATTGGTACCAAATAAGTGCATTTTAGTTCCTCAAAGCCACATATTGGAACCAAATAAGTGCACATTTGTACCTCAAAGCTGCATATTGGTACCAAATAAGTGCATTTTAATACCTCAAAGCCACATATTGGAACCAAATAAGTGCACATTTGTACCTCAAAGCCACATATTGGTACCAAATAAGTGCACATTTGTACCTCAAAGCTACATATTGGTACCAAATAAGTGCACATTTGTACCTCAAAGCTGCATATTGGTACCAAATAAGTGCATTTTAATACCTCAAAGCCACATATTGGAACCAAATAAGTGCACATTTGTACCTCAAAGCTGCATATTGGTACCAAATAAGTGCATTTTAATACCTCAAAGCCACATATTGGAACCAAATAAGTGCACATTTGTACCTCAAAGCCACATATTGGTACCAAATAAGTGCACATTTGTACCTCAAAGCCACATATTGGAACCAAATAAGTGCACATTTGTACCTCAAAGCTACATATTGGTACCAAATAAGTGCATTTTAGTACCTCAAAGCTGCATATTGGTACCAAACAAGTGCATTTTAGTTCCTCAAAGCTACATATTGGAACCAAATAAGTGCACATTTGTACCTCAAAGCTACATATTGGTACCAAATAAGTGCATTTTAGTACCTCAAAGCTGCATATTGGTACCAAACAAGTGCATTTTAGTTCCTCAAAGCTACATATTTGTACCAAATAAGTGCATATTAGTACCTCAAAGCTGCATATTGGTACCAAATAAGTGCATATTAGTACCTCAAAGCTACATATTGGAACCATATAAGTGCATTTTAGTTCCTCAAAGCTACATATTTGTACCAAATAAGTGCATATTAGTACCTCAAAGCTGCATATTGGTACCAAATAAGTGCATATTAGTACCTCAAAGCTACATATTGGAACCATATAAGTGCATAGTCTGCAGATGCATAACATTTGAACTGTTACATTAAATGCCTAGAAAGGCGTCTAAATAAAATCTGCGACTCAGCCACATAATTTATGTCTTAATCTCCAAAATAACGCAGGAGGGGCAATATGGCAGTAATTCTGAGAGTGGGAGGTCGTTGATCAATATCTCAATGCACACTAATTCTGCAAGACTGTTATAATGCCTCCAAACAGATGGGCCATGGTGTGTGTGTGTCTGTGAAAACCAATGCCCTTCTCCCTTTCCCTCCCTCTAAAAGCCAGTCGAGCCTTTTTTTCTTTGAGTAGGAGGGGGAACAAACTCCAACAGGAGAAGCCATATAGCCTGTGCTAATTCCCTTTCAGAGGGGGTGGAGGAGGACAGCATGGAGGGATACACACTTCTCGTTCAGGCTTTTATGGCCAGCTTTATTTACGCCCAGTCTCTCTCTCTCTCTCTCTCGCTCGCTCAACCCCCACTCCACCCCCTCCCGTTTCCCAGACTGGATTTACGGTTGGCCTCCGAGCTGTGAGCACTCAAACAGAGGATGAAAAGCCGCTCACACTGCCTGTACCTCAAACACAGGCTTTATGATCAGCGCTGAAAAGCCAGAGAAAACAGCCAGTGAGCAAATAAGACAAACACAAGCAAGGCAGATTCCTCTAGCGCTGTTATTGCCACAGTTACAAGCCCGAGGCCTGGAAAAGCAGTCGGGAAGCCACTCGGTAAGAACTGCCCAACGACTGGGGAGAAGTCTCTCTCCATAATCACCCTCTGAGTGATCTAAAGGAGAGCAATTACATTTCATCAGTGCTATTTATACATCAGCGGAAAACGAGTGTGCATAATTTAGACACCAGTGTCTGTGTCAATATCTCATTAAAGCTAATGAGACTAAGAGGGTGTGGGAAACGCTGGCGGTGGCAGTCACAGATGTTTGCACTGTCAATTTCGTCTTCAAATAAAACCGCAAGACAAAAGAGGGGCTCTCCAGTTCGTGCTTGGAGATTAATGCTGTCATACAATCCATAAGACCAACAAACAATGAAACAGTAGCCATGCAGCACTATCGAATGTTGGATGAATTTATCCAAACCCGCCAGCCTTGAGTAGCTGGACCATTAGCATAGACCTACAGTCTGACTCTGGTCCACTTATTAGTTTAATCCGCCGGTACACTTGATCTTGTCAGCAAAATTAATGGCTAAAACTCATATTTTATAACCAAATTAACATATTTAAGCGTTTTTACGTTGAAAAAAAAAATAATCGATGACTATGATTATGCAAATGAGCCCCGCCTCCACTGGTTGACGATCACACGTTGATCTGATTGGTTACAAAGTCGTTTGTGACGTCAAAAACAAAGCGCGTTTTTGAGACCGTCTTTGGTTCACGGGAGTTTTAAGGAGAAAATACTCGGAAATGCTGTCGACTTATGAATTTACATGTGGTTTGCACAATAAAATCCCCATATAAACAACATTTAAAGCTGGATTTTCACCACAGGGGAACTTGAAATGACAACAACCTAACCCTAATCCTGTAATACCAAGAGCTGAGCAAACCTCTCTCCACTGGTACACAGCTTGTCAATTAAAAAACAATTGCGACATGACGGTGTTTCCATTAACCGATGTTATGCGACTAAAACGTATTTTTTTGTTCCGATAAGTCGCTCCGAAAATCATGGCAATGGATGTTAGTAGGTTTACACCGTGTCCTAACTACACGCGACGCGATAAAATTCCAGCGACAGCAAGTGTGTCTGTGCACACTAGACGCGACTGTCAATCAAAAATCACAGCCAATCAGAAAAGCGTGTGGGCGGAGTCTCTCTGTGAAAGCGCACTGCTGGCCCGCACTCGCATTGGAAATGGGTAAGGACATAATCAAATCAAGAAATAAGATTAATAAAAATCAAAACATTAACCAAATATACTCATTGACTAATTTTGTTATGAAATACAGTCGTATGTTTGCATAGAATTCATTTTGAACGCTATATTATATGCTTTCAAAACCTGAGGTAAATTATCCGTTATCGCTTGTGGCACAGTGAACTATTTTTAACTAAAAATAAATAACGTGTACTCATTACCAGTGTAATATCTCTGTGTGGGCGGATCTGTCAGCCGCGACGTCGCAGAAATAGGAACCGTTTCTAAATTAGAAACTTTGCGTGTCGCCGTCGCGTCTGGTTAGGACAAAAACTCTGATTAATAGGGCTGGGTATTGACACAAATTTCACAATTCGATTCACAAGCTTGCAATTCGATTCCTTGACAAATTGTGGCATTTCTTTGTGGTTTAGAAACCAGTATTCCCATAATACTTTTGTCTTTTATGAGTTTAATAAGAACTCGGTCTCACCATCTGTCCAAACACAGCGCCATCTTTAAAGAATGATCGACTTTTGCATATGTCAGGTGACCTGTAAATGCGAAAAACTGTTTCCATTGCAGTTTTGCGAAATATTCCTTTCTTGAATTTCCTGAAAAACCACATTTTGTTTGTTGCATGGCTACTGATGCTCTGAACCAGCACAATACTGACAAACTTATTCAATTAAACCAAATTTCAATTGCATCAAACACAACTTCAGATTAAAATGCAATGCTATTCGGACCTAAAGAGAGAATACACCATGGCAGACTATCACCATAACTTTGCCAAGACAGACATGATCCTGGATCAACATATTGTGTCTGAAAATTTAGTTTTAAGCCTATCCCAACCCTTAATCCTAACCCTACCCATAAGTTCTCCCTAAATCCAGAGGGATATTATTGGCGAAAAACACTGACGAAGAAGCACCAACTCCTGGTTGCAAGCTGTAAACTTACAAATCCCTCAAATCTGATTAGTTGATTGGTATGTTGTTCCAGGATAAACAAAGGTGTTGATCCAGGCACATGTGAGACTTGGTGAAATGAAGTTCACCATCTGTACACACAGACACTGAGCGGCTGTTTAACACCTGGCCAATTCATGCGTTTTCTCAGATCTGATTTATCCAAACGATTCCCTTTACACCTGGTCACATAAAACGGATATCTTCTCCCGCACTATAAGCAGATGTTTAATGGAGTGCACGTCACAGAAAGCAACAGATATGAGCTGCTTTTTTTGATCACCAGCTAAAATTTCTAAATCAAAGACGGCGTTGCATTCTGGGAAGTGGCGGCCATGTTGATAGCTTCGCGAATGTAAACATACAGCAAGTCGAACGAGGAGAAGCAGGAGTAGGGATAAAGAAAAGAAAAAAGGTAAAATCCCTAAAAGGATGTGGAATGTACCGGGATATGTTAAATAGGGAAGCCAGGGACCGTACAAAATCTGCAATTTTATTGGTTTGGATCCAGTGGGAGCACAGTAACTTAATCCGGACAAAGGTAACCTGCGCTCCACCTAGCTGCTAGTTTAATAACAGTTAAGTTAGTGCTAACAACCATTCACAAATGTAACATACTTTTAACTATGTGTTTCAAAAGTGTAGTAGTTAGTAAGCAAAACGATGCTTAGGGCAAGGGGTTATTGTTTTAATGGGGTAATGCTGGAAACCCAAAGCACAGGACAATAGAGACACCAGAATAACAATATTCATGATTCTGAAGCTGAAAATACAGAATTATTTTAGACGAACATGCTTGGACTCTTTCAAGGACACTTTTTACTGCTAACATTCGACATTTGCTATTATCAGGACCCACAAATATTCCCCCTTATACATTATATCCAACATTATACACTCACCTAAAGGATTATTAGGAACACCGTTCAATTTCTCATTAATGCAACTATCTAATCAACCAATCACATGACAGTTGCTTCAATGCATTTAGGGGTGTGGTCCTGGTCAAGACAATCTCCTGAACTCCAAACTGAATGTCAGAATGGGAAAGAAAGGGGATTTAAGCAATTTTGAGTGTGGCATGGTTGTTGGTGTCAGAGTATTTCACAATCTGCTCAGTTACTGGGATTTTCACACACAACCATTTCTAGGGTTTACAAAGAATGGTGTGAAAAGGGAAAAACATCCAGTATGCGGCAGTCCTGTGGGCGAAAATGCCTTCAGAGGAGAATGGGCCGACTGATTCAAGCTGATAGAAGAGCAACTTTGACTGAAATAACCACTCGTTACAACCGAGGTATGCAGCGAAGCCACAACACGCACAACCTTGAGGCGGATGGGCTACAACAGCAGAAGACCCCACCGGGTACCACTCATCTCCACTACAAATAAGAAAAAGAGGTGACAATTTGCAAACAAAGTGGAAGACTGGAAAAATGTTGCCTGGTTTGAAGAGTCTCGATTTCTGTTGAGACATTCAGATGGTAGAGTAAACAGAATGAGAACATGGATCCATCATGCCTTGTTCCCACTGTGCAGGCTGGTGGTGGTGGTGTAATGGTGTGGGGGATGTTTTCTTGGCACACTTTAGGCCCCTTAGTGCCAATTGGGCATCGTTTGCCTACCTGAGCATTGTTTCTGACCATGCCCATCCCTTTATGGCCACCATCACTCTGAGAAGAAATGGTTCTATTTAGAACCAGAAATGGTTCCATCCCCCGCTTCATATATGGAACTCCAAAATGGTTCTATATAGAACCATTTTTTTGGTAAAAGGTTCTATTGGCCAAGTACGGAACCCCAGGGTTCTATATACGTAGAACCCAGAGGAACCCTTTTTTGTGCGAGTGTATAGAACCTTTTAGGGGTTCCAAATACGTAGCGCTAATAGAACCTTTTTTTCTAAGAGTGTGTACTCATCCTCTGATGGCTACTTCCAGCAGGATAATGCACCATGTCACAAAGCTGGAATCATTTCAAATTGGTTTCTTGAACATGACAATGAGTTGACTGTACCAATATGGCCGCCACAGTCACCTGATCTCAACCCAATAGAGCATCTTTGGGATGTGGTGGAACGAATGGATGTGCATCCCCCAAATCTCCATCAACTGCAAGATGCTATCCTATCAATATGGGCCAACATTTCTAAAGAATGCTTTCAGCACCTTGTTGAATCAATGCCACGTAGAAGGCGAAAGGGGGCAAACACAGTATTAGTATGGTGTTGAGTGTATATAGCAGTTTAATGTAGTACTTACACTAAAATGTGAGTTTTTTTTCTTGCAGATATGTTCAATTTGGGTCAACTTTCCATAATATTGATGCATTTTTCTATTGCTATATATTGTTACACCAACCGATTTCGAATGTTTGGTTGGCTTGTATCAATGGTTTTTAACGCAGAATATTAATTCGAAGCACCAGAGGCGTCACACAGAAGTCTTCCCCTCTCTGAGCAAATTCATTCTGTGCATGGCTTGTCAAGAGGTGTTAGGTTTATGAAAAGCACTCAGGTAGACAGATCCGCTCAGGTTAAAGCAGACAGATTGGCTGAGGCACACCAACATTTACACTGGATGAAAGAGAAAAGATTAGAGCCCTCTGAGCTGCAACAGACTTCATTGATTTATAATTAATCAAGGACAGGGCCGGGTTGCGATATTGCACCTGGACATAATCCTTTTAAATCCTCTGCTTGACATCATAGAAACTAGGAGAATAGATGCTCGCTTCAAACATACAACTATCAATAGTGGAAGAGTGCAATATGAAAGTAATTGCATGACATGAATCAGTATGAAAGGATTCTGAGGCTTTGCTTCAGTCAAAATGGCAGTAGTGTCCAGGTCGAGGAGATGATGATGCACTGCGCCCCCTGCAGGCTGAGCCCAGAATAAACCCTTCAAAAACAATTAAAGGCTATTACAGCAAAATTGTTTTGTGGATTTTAGTCCATGTCCGTTTAATTACCCAAATAAAATTTTATCTAAACAATCTAAATTCAAAATCTTTACGTTAAGGGGGAAAAAAAAATATGTATGACTAATCTTGACATGCACAATTTTCACCCACTCAAATGCTCACTACAATAATCTCTCTCTATATATATATACTGTATATATACACACATATTATATTAGAGATGCACCGATACTATATATACACACTGATATCAATACACTCTCAGAAAAAAAGGTACAAAAGCTGTCACTGGGGCTGTACCTTTTCAAAAGGTACACTTTTGTACCCAAAGGCTGCATATTGGTACCTTAGTGGTACATTAGCACAAAATGTACATATTAGCACCTAAAACGGACATATTTGCTCCTGAAAGGTACACATTAACACTTCAAATGTACATTTTAGCACGTAAAATGTACATATTAACACTTAAAATGTACATATTAACACCTAAAATGGACATATTAGCTCCTGAAATGTACATATTAACACCTAAAATGTACATATTAACACTTAAAATGTACATATTAACACCTAAAATGTACATATTAGCAATTAAAAAGTACATATTAGCACCTACAAATACATATTAGCACCTAAAATGTACATATTAACACATAAAATGGACAAAAGGTTACCTTTTGAAAAGGTACAGCCCCAGTGACAGCTTTTGTACCTTTTTTTTCTGAGAGTGTAATAATGCTGTAAACTATACAGGGAAACACTCTCATTTGCAACATTACTATAATATTAGAGGTCAATAGAGGTCAACAACCACGCCCAAACTATCATATTGAACTGCTGTTTATGTTCAGATATAATAATTACACTCAGATAAAAGCTGAAATGTGTGTATACAACTCACATAAGGTAGTTTTCATAAAGGCTTGTCTTCTTGATAACTGTATTCAAACGCACATATATAATTAACAGTAAATAATCTCTTTTGTGTTTTATAGCTAACTAACGAACTGTGAACACTTGAATAACTTTACTGAGATAAACCCAATGTTAGTTGTCACTGTTCACAAGCTGTTTTATTGAAGTCTTTCTGCAGTTGAAACACTGATTACATGTGTACAGTTAATGCATGTTTTATAATCTATAACTTGTATTAAAGTGGAAGAAAAGACTCTTGAACTGAGGCGCTAACAGCGATCTGTCACGGCACATTTAAGAGCGTCAAAACGCCATTTATTGTTTGAATTTCATGATAAAATGGACAGAACCTGAAAGATGAGACATTATTTCAAAGCTATTTGCGATTATTCGATGGGAAGCGTTACAAATAATGTTTGGTTTAGGAAAAACTGCAGATTTGGCAACCCTGGCTTGAACTACGGGTGATTCAAAGGGTCAAAATGGACCATATGCCAACAAGTCGAACTTTGACCCCTTCACTTTTCTAGGCTGTGAAGTGACATTCGATATGTCGTATCTAACTTCCTGTGACTAAGGGTAAAATATCTACACCAGAGAGAAAGTTACATCTTAACGCCATGCCAGTTTCAATGGCGATATTCATGGTGAGAGCCAGCTTTAGTTATTCAAAAATAAAACTAAATAAGATGTTTAAGATTCACCTTTTCTAAAAGTCTTAAGACTTTGCAGAGCATTTTTGTGCTCAAACATTAACAATACACACAAAAAAAAATGTTGAACGCATAAAGAAAAAGCATAATAGGTCCTATTTAAAGTAGAGTAACTCGAAAAGAGAAAGGGAATAATTTGACTTTAGCAATGATAAAATACAGCAATATTTACAAATTATTTAAATAGACAAAAAAACAACAATATAGTTCTCAGTGGTTCTCCAAATCAGAACCAGAATAAATCTGAACCGAAGTGCGGTGGGCACAGGTGTGGGTATATCGGCTACTCAACATCTTCAAGAGCGGCTCATACAATCTGATCTGTTTTTAATGGCTTTTAAATCATGTTGCTTCATGTAAAGCCTAAGGGGATGTGCACAAACAAGAGATGTTATTAAATTCAAAATCAGCCAGACAGAATACACAGACGCAAACCGTTTTTAACTCGTCACATCTTGCCGTTTTAGCATGATGACCTCCATACTGTGCACATTAAAGTCACACTTAAACATTTCTGAATGTCACTGATACATAATACAAATCAAACCGAGCGAACAATTGATGCAAGACCTTTACCCAGATTCTTAGAAACACTCCCATTTAATTTTAGTTTTTCTTTTTAACCCTTTAAACGTCACCGTCCCACCTGCCTTAAAACAATAATATCTTAGTAAAAACCTAAAGTAATATTGACAAACTATATATCATTTAAAAAGCTTACAATCTATAGTTTTCATATTCGGTGGATTTTTTTTTAAATAAATTATCAATTTGCAACAAGAATATGTCATACTCATTAGGCGCGTTTAGGCCTTTATTTTGAAATGGTAATAAACATGAAAAAAATCATGAAAGATGGGTAGAAACCTCAGTTTGGTTTCATGCCAAGAGTTCAAAAGATAGCACCAATTCAATTTTATGAGAAAAAAAAAAAAGGTTTTGAAAATGTTTTAGATAAAGACAAATATTATGGATTCTCGATTTGTGATGCGGCTGCGAGCTATAAGTGCTCTTTTTAAAACCAAACCACCCATACTACTTCTGAATAGGATGTCTAATTCATAAATTGTATGAAAATTATGGAAATACATGGTTCAGATCACAGAAAGGAAGCTTGTGAAAAGGTTTCTATTGCGCCCAAATAAAATCTTACTTCTTGGCTTTCATTTTCTTGCCGTTTTAGATTAAAATATGTTTTGGAATATGTATTTTTCATATAAAATAAATTATATTTTTACATTTTTCATAAACTCAAATGTATATAACTTTTTCTGTTTTACTTTCACAATTTATTTCCCTTCTACAATAATCTGTCAAACATCTTCTATAAAATAAGACCATACATCCAACCCGTGTAACCACATGTGCAGTTCAACACATTAACTATGAACATGATCTCAGTATGTCTATTGCTTTATAACCGCTTTTTGTGAAACGTTTAGTTGGTTATGTGATATTTTGTTATATGCTATTTACTCCAGTGAATATTTCTCAGGGTTTCAATTTCTCTATGGATTTGGATTCTTGCCCCAAATTTAGGCAACGTTGTTGAGGGGAAGAGGATGCACTGGTTTCCTCCCAGTTTGTTTCTGTGTGAGTGTGTCGTGTTTCGGAAGGTCTAATGCTCAGTATTTCTCTGTAAGCATTAATGGGTAAGTGTATGAAAAATGTTGTCTATGAAAACTGTATATAGTGGTACGATGACTTAAAACAAACAAAAAATATATATATATATATAAACCTTGACAAAAAGCCATTTTTGAGAATGTCTAAACATATATTAAAATCCACATCCAAAGCAAGTATGTCCAAAAATAAATTCACAAGCCTTTCTATAGAGAGCTCTACAGGCATCTAGTGGCTACACCATAATATAACATGTTTTTCTTTCTTTACTCTCACCAAATGCACAAAACTGGATTTTAAAGGCCTAGTCTTTATTCAAACCTGAAATACTGCATTAACTGAAAAATAATGATTTTTTTTTTCAATGAAGAAAAAATGTATCATAATTATTGGATAAATATGAATTAGTAGCTCTCAAAATACAAAAATAAAAAATATTACAATTTTTAAATATTATTAAAATATCATATTAATATTAAAACAAAAATTGAAAACTATTGACAAATATTAGGAAGTATTATTTTCAATGGGAAACAATGGAAATGCTCTCCAATTTCATCTTGTGTTCCGGAGATGAACGAAAGTCTTACGGGTTTGGAGCGACATGAGGTGAGTAATTACTGACAGATTTTTCATTTTTGGGTGAACTATCCCTTTAATATAAACAGCATGTTTTGTATAGATGAATACCAACAGGGACTCCAGAAGCCACTGACCTGTTCCCTGAACTGCTCCTGAGAGAGACACTCTGTGACGTTCACGCAGCCCAACAGACAGCCTGTGGGATACTCCGCAGGAAACTGGGGCTCTGAAAAGCAAAATAACGGATTTATTCATATTTGTTTCTGGTTTATTTAGTTGGTTATATTTATATGCATATATTACTGTGATTATGTGTTCATTCGTATGTGAGCATTTAATATGCTTGTTTATTTTTTGCTTTTTTCCCTCCGTTTAATTAAGCAAAAATCTGATGCTTATACTGATGCTTTTCTTAAAGGAGTAGTTCACTTTAAAAAAAAAAAAACTTTTGCTGATGATTTACTCACCCCCATGTCATCCAAGATGTCCATGTCTTTCTTTCTTCAGTCGAAAAGAAATTAAGATTTTTGATGAAAACCTTCTAGGATTTTTCTCCATATAATGGACTTCAATGGGAACCAAACGGTTCAAGGTCCAAAAGACAGTTTCAGTGCAAACTGCAAACTTTTCAAGTGTGTGGCCACGCGTTCGTGACTCTCTTGTTCATCAAAATGAACGAATCTTTTCCCGAGTCAATTCATTCGTTTCGTTCGTTGAATGAACCAAACGACTCGGGAAAAGATTCGTTCATTTTGATGAACAGGAGAGACACGAACGCGCATCACAGAACAAAGCATTTGTGCTTATAAAACGTAAACTTTATTTTATTTTTTTAAATGAGCGATCGTTTCGCTTGATAAGACCCTTATTCATCATCTGGAATCGTTTAAAGCCCTTTGAACAGTTTGCACTGAAACTGTCTTTTGGACCTTGAACTGTTTGGTTCCCATTGAAGTCCATTATATGGAGAAAAATCCTGGAATGTTTTCATCAAAAACCTTTATTTCTTTTCGACCGAAGAAAGAAAGACGTGGACATCTTGGATGACATGGGGGTGAGTAAATTATCAGCAAAAGTTTTTTTTTTAAGTGAACTACTCCTTTAATAAAATAATAATAATAACCAAGTTAGGTGAAATGGTAACACTTTACAATAAGGTTCATTAGTTAACATTAGTTAATTACCTTAGTTAACATGAACTAAGAATGAACCTTCTACCGCATTTATTAATCTTAGTAAATATTAATTTCAACATTTACTAATATGTTATTAAATCAAAGGTTGTATTTGTTTACATTAGTTAATGCACTGTGAACTAACATGAACAAACAATTTTTATTAACTAACAATAACAAAGCTCATTGTTAGTTCATGTTAATTAATACATTAACTAATGAACCTTATTGTAAAGTGTTACTGTACATACGTCTAGTATTACTGTTATAAATCTGCAAACATACGGTCTTTGTAAATCTGTCGGTACATGGCCTCCACCCCTGCGATCTCTTGAGGAGTTGGTCGGTTAGCAGCGGCTGCGATCCACAGGCGCCCTCTATGGGACGTGTACCACGTTCTGCCTTCAACCCTACACAAACACAACCAATGGGGAGAAAATGGGAAACATTCGGGTGAGTTACAAACAAAAGCTCAACATATCAGTGATGAAAAGATGGATCACATTAAATGGTTTGACACAAAGCAATGTATGTAAATGAACAGGAAGTGGGAATGGGAATGAGTGGGACGTTTTTCTTCAGTCTGAATCCTTTATTTCACATTAGAAATGCACAATATTTAGTGCCACATCCAGTTATCGGCCCAAATAAGTGAAATATAAAGGTTAAATGTACAATTTTATTAAATACATTCTTTTAACCTGTTTATACCCAGGTAATATACCATTCATGGGTTTATCTCCCTCAAAAGTGTCAAGATTGAGTCTTTCAGGCACCATAAAAACATTGAGAGCTAATGTAGCAGGAGGAGTGTTTGGGGGCGTGGCTAATGTAGCAGGAGAAGGTTTTGGGCGTGGCCTCTGTAGCAGGAGGTGTGTTTGGGGGTGTGGCTACTGTAACAGGAGGAGTGTTTGGGGGTGTGGCTAATGTAGCAGGAGGAGTGTTTGGGGGAGTGGCTATTGTAGCAAGAGGAGGGTTGGGGGCGTGGCTACTGTAGCAATAGGAGGGTTTGGAGTGTGGCTAATGTAACAGGAGGTGTGTTCGGGGGTGTGGCTACTGTAGCAGGAGGAGGGGTTTGGGGGCGTAGCTACTGTAACAGGAGGTGTGTTTAGGGGGTGTGGCTACTGTAGCAGGAGGAGTGTTTGGGGGCGTGGCTACTGTAGCAGGAGGAGGGTCTGGGGGCGTGGCTACTGTAGCAGGAGGGTTTGGGGTGTGGCTACTGTAGCAGAAGGAGGGGTTTGGGGTGTGGCTAATGTAGCAGGATGAGGTTTGGGGCGTGGCTACTATAGTCGGAGGAGGGTTTGGGGCGTGGCCACTGTAGCAGGAGGGAGGGGGGGCGGGTTTGGGGTGTGGCTATTGTAGCCGGAGGAGGATTTGGGTTTGGATTTGAGGAGGACTTGATATTTAAACTAACTCGAGTCGGTTGTACAACTTTTTTTAATATACTTAAATTTGTACACAAAATAGTACAGCCATAATGTGAAAATTATCATTGAAATATTGCTATAGTCCAGTCTTATTTATAAGTGCATTCTAAGTTTACATAACATGTCAAAACTATTTACTTCTCGCTATTGCTAGACAGAAGGTATTTATAATTTAGGGGAAGAATATTCTCATTTTAGACCCTTTCAGCAGGGAGTGATGTAATTTATGATTTCATGGCGTCTTCAAGTGAACTGTACCTTTTTATGCCCTTAACAAGCAGTGAAGCCCATGGCTGATGCATGCTGAGACACCAGCCTCCATCTGACATCTCCTGGAGCTCTTTGTCCTGCAGTCTGAGTCGGCTGCGCTCACTTTTCTGTGTATTACTCACAGCCTTTGAAGAAGACTTGCGGGAGGAGTCGCTACAGGCCACGTCAACCCACTGACATCACATGAACACACATGAATGAATATAGACATGTACACAGATGCAACTTATATACAACTGGCATTAAAGGGATAGTGCACCCAAAAATGAAAATTAGCCCATGATTTACTCACCCTCAAGCCATCCTAGGTGTATATGACATTCTTCTATCAGACGAATATTATCGGAGTTAAATTAATAAATGTCCTGGCTCTTCCAAGCTTTGTTCTGAAGTCCATAAAAGTGCCTCTATACATGATAAAGTGCATCTATCATAATAAAAGTGGATCTATCCATGATAAAAGTGCATCTATACATGATAAAAAGTGCATCTATCCATGCAAAAAGCGCATCTATCCATCATAAAAGTACATCTATCCATGATAATAGTGCATCTATCCATGATAAAAGTGCATCTATCCATCATAAAAGTGCATCCATCCATCATAAAAGTGCATCCATCCATCATAAAAGTGCATCCATCCATCATAAAAGTGCATCTATCCATGATAAAAGTGCATCTATCCATGATAAAAGTGCATCTATCCATGATAAAAGTGCATCTATTCATCATAAAAGTGCATCTATCCATGATAAAAGTGCATCCATCCATGATAAAAGTGCATCTATCCATCATAAAAGTGCATCTATCAATCATAAAAGTGCATCTATCCATCATAAAAGTGCATCCATCCATGATAAAAGTGCAACTATCCATCATAAAAGTGCATCTATCCATCATAAAAGTGAATCTATCCATCATAAAAGTGCATCTATTAAAAGTGCATCTATCCATGATAAAAGTGCATCTATCCATGATAAAAGTGCATCTATCCATCATAAAAGTGCATCTGTCCATCATAAAAGTGCATCTATAAATCATAAAAGTGCATCTATCCATGATAAAAGTGCATCTATCCATCATACAAGTGCATCTATCCACTAAGTGCTCCACAGGCTCCGGGGGATTAATAAAGGCCTTCTGAAGCGAAGCAATGCATTTGTTTAGGAAAAATGTTCATATTTAAAACTTTATTAAGTAAAATAACTAGCTTCCGGCCAATTACATTGCCATTATAAAGCTTGGAAGAGCCAGGACATTTAATATAACTCTATATTCGTCTAATAGAAGATTGTCATATACACCTAAGATGGGCTGAGGGTGACTAAATCATGAGCTAATTTAAATTTTCGGGTGAACGGAATGAAATAAATATAAGCTCTTCAAAAGCAGATTATTTGCACCCACCTCTGGCGCGGCCTGTGCTATATTGGGGTTGACGAGCTCTCTGAGGTGCTGTCGATCAGTGGAAGCTGAATGTTTTGATGTCCGACCAAAAGAACCAGCGTGGATGTCCTTGACTGTATCGTCAAACCTTTTGCAACCAAAAAATTATATTCATATTATACCTATATTATATAATGCTGCCTCCAAGTCATTTATAAATCACCACGTCAAAATCGTGTAGTCTGAACCCGACATAAGATGAAATAACTGAAACAACTAATTATAAAGCTGGCTTCTTACTTCTGGTAGTACGGACTCAGGTTCTCCCCTTCATTCAGCACTCGTCTACCCGCAAAGTCCAATGTGATCTTGCGGTCTTTGCGGGAGGCGTGTCGAAGCTCCCGGAGCTCCTCGTCTCGCTTGCGTATGGCCTCCCTCTCACCTGGAGAAAGCCACTGGTTCGAGTCCGTGGCAAAATAATCAGATTCATCATCCAAGACTTGTGTCCTCTTAACACTAAAAGAAAGCGGAAGAGGTCAAATTATTGAAAGTTGTCATCATGACGTCACATAGCCAATGATCATGATCTAGGAATAAAGAATTGACACACACACACGGAACGTTACAATCATGAAACCCCAAAACACATTTTTTGAGATGTGAACAGATATGTACAGGAGGGCTGTCAAACAATTAATCGCATCCAAAATAAAAGTTTGTGTTTACATAATATGTGTGAGTGCACATATATATATATATATATATATAATATATATAAATACACACACTTCTGATGTCTTATGGCGGAGTTTCTATCGTCATCACCGGCGGCCATCTTGTCACAGGCAAGCTGATCAGCACGAACACAAATACTCTTATATCTCGTTGAAATCTTGACGGATTTGCAAACGGTTACAAACATTATAATACTATAATTATCCGGATGATTATTTATTTATACACTTATTATTCATAAGTATGCAGTGTCATAACTACATCTCTGACATTTATAACAAACCAAACCGTTTGAAAATCGGTAGAAAATAGAGCAAGTTATGGTTATTTAAAAAGTACATGCACCATTAAAACACAGTGTTATGAGTGAGCGAGCTGACTGTGGCAAGATGGCCGCCAGGTGCGGACATCGACATCCATTGGCCAGTAGCGCGGACGAGACATCTAGCCTTTATATGGATATCTATGATCTTCTTCTCCTTGTTTAGTGGCAGAGTTACAGCGCCACATACTGGTCTGGCATGTATACCACATCGTTTTCAGTGGTTTCGTGTGAACGGATATATTTCTTGAGACGACGCTGTGTTTACGATTGGATAGGGAAAGCTTTGGCTTCGTGTGGATGTGGCCTAAAAGTCTAAGCTTTGTGAGTCAGATGATCAGTTGAACACCACAACAGTGCATTTGGACAGGCTGACCTGTTCTTGTCAAACTCCAGAAGTTTGTCTTTGTGCTTTACGGCTTTTTCCAGACCAGTCTTCATCCTGGCCTCTTGGTGGGGCAGATAGTCCCGTTCAGTTCCCTCTGGGTCCACATAGAAAAACAAAAGGCTGTCAGTGTCACGCAAATGCTACAGGTCAAAGGAAAAATCACTTCACGTCTCACCTCCCATGAGTTTCTTACGGAGCTTTTGACTTTTGTTGGAGTCTCGCTGCAGAATCTCTTGCTCCTCATTGGTACAGACCTGAATTATGTGTGAAAATGTTAAACGGTGATAATGAAGGCTGGTCATCACTATCATCATTAAATTGGCAGGGTTTTTAGATTAGACAAGACACAGGATAGTAGTTGATCTGTATGGGCTTTTCCATGGCCAGTGAAAATATCTATGGTCAATATTTATACTTTGATTGAAAAGTTTGGGATCTGAAAGATTTTTTATGTTTCATTCACTTGAAGTTTTTGACTTGGGCGCAGAGTCTATTTTTGCTGAACTGCTACCCTTTATCTACACTTTTGATGGACAAAAGAAATATGATTTCACACAAAAAGTGCCCAAAATGCACAGAATTTGCATGTCTGGTGTGTTTAAACAAGAGCTAGATTGTATATCAGAAAATAAAATAAATTTTCTTTTTGAAATGAACACATTTTTTTAGTTGGATGTGAAAAGAAGGAAATGTTTTATTCGTAACACTCCACTTTAGATGTGTGTGAATTCCCCTATATGTTTGCAATTATCCGGCAAATTAAAGTAATCTTAAGCATTAATTCTTTTAAAAAGAGGACTAAGGATTGGTTATTAGAGAGGGTAGCGAAATAGAACAAGGAGATTATACCATCTATAATTTGTATAGAAAATGAAAATGTTTGTATAGTATGTTGTCATTGTTATCACACTATATGTAATTGTCCTGTCTTGGCGTTGTGTCTAAAAGGACCACAATGGAAATAAGTCCTGTACTTTATTGTGTTTTAATCCTCGATTATATTTCGATGCCTTTTGTTTTTATGTTTTAAGGCTTTCTTGATATAATTAAATTAAAAAAACAAACCAAAATCCCACACCAGGAGTAATTCATATATTCCTATTTCATTGTGATTACTAGAGCCCGACCGATAAAGGATTTTGAAGGCCGATACCGATACAAATATTTGTTGGTTTTAAAATCCGATATTCCGATATTTTTTTTTTTCAGAAACGCGCAACAAAATATTAACAGATTTCCCTAACATTAGTTATTTGTAGTTATTTATGAGTTTTAACTAAAATAATATGATAATGCATTTAAAAAAAACTTATTTTATTGTCGCAACAGAACAGACTGATGATAGTGGCGTTAGCTAGCTTTGTGGTTAGCTAGTCTATGATGAGCCATAATTTAGCAATGGATTACGTCATACTGCAAATTGTAAAACATAAATTTTCAATATAACAGGCCGAGGAGAGATGATGCGTATCATAGCTATAACTGTCACGCGCTATTAAAGAAATACTTCAGTCACATTGTCAAAAGTTAAAAGGACAGTCAGTCAACTACACTGTAACAACGTAACGTAACTATTACTAGCTAATCCCGCTTCACTCTCGGCTTATTTAACAGCAGCAAAACTGGACATGATAGTCACAAATTTTGTCATGCTTATTTGAGTTAAGAGAACTGATGGGGTTGTTCTTTTAATTGTTATTCAAGCACTGTATGTATCGTGACCAACTCAACGAGTGTGGCCAACAGGAACAGTGTAGAGTGCCCTCTGGTGGACAAACTATACAACTCCAACACTCATGACATGGTTCAAGCGCGTTTCGTTCGTTTTTATTTTATTTTTGAAATATTCATTTATCAGCCTTTATAACTGCCGATATCGATAGTTTGGAAAGTGCCTAATATCGGCCGATAATATCGGTCTGCCGATATATCGGTCTGGCTCTAGCGATTACTGTTCAAAACGTTGAATGCAAAAATGTAAAATGTTCTCCTAAAGAAAAGAGAGACAATTAATATTTGTGGTAATAAAGTGGTTAGAAAAAATGAAATCGGTGTCGGCAGATCAAACTCGGCCTAGAAAATTTTTAAGTCACGTCTCAAAACGTATTTATTTAGACTAGCTTATCCTGATTGATGTTAGTATTGTTACCGAGTATTCTTTCTTTGAATTATTTTATATTGTTGATCGTACTATTAATTGTATTGCTGTCTTCTTTGTATTTTATCCTTGTAAGGCGGCCATAAATAAAATTAATTATTATTTATTTTTATTAAAATTGTAATCAGTGCATCTCTACTTACCAGACTGCCGCAGAACAAACAGGGCCCGGAGCCCTCTTGCTCACACACTATCCGTCCGCAGCTCAGACAGTTGTTGACGAGTCTGTGTTTCTGAGCCAAACACTCGCAGGACTGGCGGCCCGGCAGCAGAACAGCCAGCTTATCTCCACCCTCTTTAGCATACAGATTCACAAACTTGTTCTTCTTCTTCACTGAGCTGGAGCCGCTTTTCTCCTGAGCCTGATAACAGCAAGTACATAAGTCTTTCCAGATCAACTTCATATACCATATTTAAATAAGGTGACGTACCTTCATCAAGTCAATGGGGGTTTTCACAGGCTCCGGCTCGGCCTGGCAGACAGTCGCAATCTCTTGCTTGTTTCTTCCCTTTCGTTTGGTCTTCTTCTGGTTGTCTTTGGGAGTTGTGTCTAGACCCTCTGGGGCAGATATTTCATACAATATTACTTTATTGACAGATATATTTTCATAGCAATAACAATATTATTGGCAGGGATGCAGAGATCAAGCAATATAGAAGTGTTGTTTAGTACTTTTTAAAGTTTAAAGTTTTGCATGATATGATAAGAGATTTTTAGATTTAGGCCCCGTCCACACTACTGCGTTTTCGTTTAAAAACGGAGAATTAAAACGAATACAATCTCCGTCCACACCAGCGTTTTATCAGCGTATTAGAAACGATCTCCGTCCACATTAAAACGACTGAAAACGCAGATCACGTGACCATTCACAATCACCAACACTGGGCATGCGCGTACCGGTGTAAACAGTGAATGACGAATCAGGGAAGGGTACGTCATGACTGATAACACCCAATCATAGAGCCAGCGTTTCATAAGTTCTCCGTTTTGTATGGTTTTGTCTCGTCCACACTAAAACGCACTTCGGAGATTCAAAACGCAAAACGCAGTTGCAGCGTTTCTAAACTTCTCCGTTTTAGGTCTTCGTTTTTCCCGTTTTAGTGTGGACGGGAGGTGCAAACGTAGCAAAAGGTCTCCGTTTTTTTTAAATGAAAACGCAGTAGTGTGGACGGGGCCTTAATCAGCGAGATTTACTGCAATGTCAGAACCAGAACAAAAGTGGATGTTTCTAACTAGTTCAGAGGAAATTTTCCAGTCAAAATTATTACAATGGTCAAACTTCCAAAAATAATAATCTGTGATTCTGAATGCCAGTATCCACACTGGCCTCACAGTCTCCTCAAACATTGTGTTCATCCACGCTGAGCCGCGTCGAGGCACAACTCACGTAAAGTTGATAATTCCGCGGATGACTGCAATTGCAGATTTCAAACAGAGATGGCGACAAAGAGAAAAACTGCGGAGAGCAGCTTTAAGTTTAATCCTAAATTCTTAATTATGTATTGAATCTGAAAACATCAGTGTGTCTGTATTTACCCATGACTGGCTCTATCCTGAAGACGCCTCCCAGACCATCAGGCTCTTGCGTTCGACACCTCTGCCATCTCTGCACCAGCTCATCCACAAACTCCTGCTTCTTCCCCTCTGTCCCTTGCAAGAGATCTCCAACATACTCCACAATTTCATCAGCATTGTCAATGGAAAGGATGTACCTGAAAAACAATACAAAAATTGCAAATTTACTTGACTTACACCCCAAACAGCAACATAGCGTCGGCCCTGTCGATTTTTGCTGCCTTGTCGAAAAATGCTACCGTAGCGCGAATTGATCACAGAATGCCGATTAAAGTTGTATGAAATACAATTCTAATACAATTCTAAGTTATGAGTAGCTACTGTATACTGTAGACTACTGTTTTTGTTTTTAAAACGGTGTGAAAAGTAAAAATTATCATAAAATATTCATCTTTGACTTGTCAAAGTACACCTTTTCTTATAGTAACTGAAACTTTCAGTTATTCCTTTTCAGCTGGCTGACCGTACAAATATTCATATGGTAGTAAGCATTTTTTAAAGGGAAATTATACATTATAACAGGAAAATGTACCTTTTGTAAAAAAAAAAAAAAAAACTGCGAGTCTGCACATGCGCATAACCGGTAAGTAGCACATTCGATGGGTAGCATGAATTTTCAGAACACCGGCCCACATCCGAGCTGTGTACCGACATTATATTTCTTCTCACTTATTTCCACAAAGACTGTTTTCTGTTTGGATACTGGATGCCCATCAGAAACTACAAAGAATCTATTGTCTGTCATGTGTTTATTAATCACCACATACATTTCAAATATATATCTTTCACATATAGTTATTATAAAGTTATGTAGGGGTATGGGACTAACGTTAAATGACATAATCATTAAACGTTACCAAGGTGTTTCCATGTAATTATTGGAAGTACGATGTCAAAAAAAACATGGCAAGTTATCATTTTGCACAAGTTATCTCTGAAACGACTTACATATAGACGAATTTGTACACAATTTTTGGATTGTCAGTTCTGTCAATTATATTTTACAGCAATTATAAGATTAGACAAACTGGCGTACAATGAATTCATCCTCCAGAGGCATACACATCCACTAAAATGTACTTACTGTACAATGTCGTCGCTTGCCTCTAATCCAAAACAATGCTGTAACTTATCAACAGTCCAACGAAGCAAAGAATCAGTCATGATATGAAGTTAATAAACTGTAGACACTGCAGTGGCTGTACTTGAACTCAGAGCTGTCAGGATTTCTCTCAGAGACTGTAATGGCTTCCGGGAGACGTGTTTTTAAAATAAAAGTCTCCATCACTCTTTCAGGATGTGGTTGGTCAAAATAATTATATTAACTATTTACTGTATATTTTATTGGCTATTAAAGTTTGTCGGTGCATTTCTTCAAATGTATGTTTTATCCCGATCGCTGCTTAAATATTTTCGTATGAGACTTGTTACTTTTCTCAACGCTAGACAGGTTGAACTAATCACAATTATGTATAATTTACTTGAATAATTTTTATTTTTATTATTATAATTTAAAGTATTTTTTTAAATGAACAAGAGTGAGTGGTGACAACAACAAAAAAAAAAACTAGTTGGAGGCACTTAATAAAATTTCGACAAACGATTTTTTTATCATTAGAAACACAACAAAATAATGACAAATCATTGAGTGAATTGATCAATGGCGCCATCCAGTGGGTCTTTAACACAGTCTGGTCTTTAAATGACAAGTGTGTCATACTGATACTATGCTGTGTAATAAAAAGCGATTTTACAGCGTAACCTTCGGTAAATTTAGTGTAGCCTACCTATAACAATAGCCTAAGTAAGGGAACAACATTTTTAGTTTGGGGAATAAAGGGGTAACAACCAAAATAATTTGAAAAATGATTTAGGAAGCCTATACTGTAAGTATTATAGAACAAAGGGCTTATTCTACTATTTATGCTATAACAATCTTACATTTCTGAGCGATTTAGCAAGAATACCTTTTTGAAATAATGGTGGAACAGTATATATAGGCTTTTTAAAAATTACAGGGTACACATCTATGCATTTATAAAGTAATCTTTTTAACAAAGTGCAGTGAAAAACTATTGCAACTTTTGCTTAAATATTGGGGAAAGATTCTCTTGTTTCATGTACAGGGTAAGTACAATAAAAATGCATAATCTTATATCACTGACTTGGAAATCTTTATTTATTATACAAGCACCATTTACCACATGAAACCAGATATATTTCCCAGTATATTTTTAAAATTTGCAATAGTCTTTTCTTGCACTGAAACATTAGCCCATACATAAACATCTGCACTTTTGCTATAATTTTTTTATAGTATTTTTTTTTAAAGCATAGACCCTGTCATTTTTAAAAAGCCTATGTATTGTTACACAATTGCTACAAAAAGGTACGCAGTGAATGTTCTCGCTAAATTGCTCCCAAATGTAAGATTGTTGTATCTTAATAGTAGAATAAGTACACCTTAGTCCTATAATACTTACAGTTTATATATATTTTTAATTCTTTTCCTGGTTGTTAATCCCCAAATTTTAGGCTATATCCCTTATACTTACATTTACTTTATAGGTACACTATAATTACAGAAAGTTACACTGTAAATTCCTCTTAATTACACAGTACTTTCTGGGCTTTTAAGTTTTTCATGAATCATTTAATTCATAATTCATGTTTGTGTGTAAAAACCACGAACAAGCATTTCATGCAATTACATTTTTAGGTCAAAACCTGTAATACATAGAATTACATTAAACATAATAAATTGTTGGCCTCAGATTTAGTTTAAGAGAGAAATGATATATAAAAGAACTTAATTCTTATAATAATAGGTTATTTTTGTCATGATTCGTCGTGTCTTCAAGGACTGTAGCCATTCTTTCCACATCCAGTGATGCCGTGACCTGTAACTATTACCCCGAGGCATGTTGTCATGCTTGCTAAACTTGACCTATAGGTCCTGTAGGGTTTTCATGAGAAAAAAAACATCAACAACCTTCAGATGTCCTGTCTTCATGATCATTAATCCATATAGCTTTGTTTCTGGCTGAGGAATTTCTCTTAAAGGAAGTTACTTCTTATAGAAACCTTTGTCATGAAATGTTTTTTTGTTGCTACTTCTCTTTAAGCCTTTCTATGTTTATCACCGGTACTCAACAGACCGCTCTGTGAGGATATTCAAGCTGAAATGAAAAAAAAAAAAAAACACTCTTACTGTAGATAAAAAGGTACAAAAGCAGTCACTGGGGCTGTACCTTTTCAAAAGATACACTTTTGTACCTAAAGGCTGCATTTGGTACCTTAATGGTACATATTAGCACCTAAAATGTACAGATTAGCACCTGAAATTTACACATTAGCACCTAAAATGTACATATTAGCACCTAAAATGGACATATCAGCACCTCAAATGCACATATCAGCACCTCAAATGCACATATCAGCACCTAAAATGTACATATCAGCACCTAAAATGTACATATTAGCACCTAAAATGGACATATCAGCACCTCAAATGCACATATCAGCACCTAAAACGTACATATTAGCACCTAAAATGTACATATTAGCACTTGGAATGTAAATATTAGCACCTAAAATGTACATATTAGCACCTAAAATGGACATATTAGCACCTAAAATGGACATATCAGCACCTAAAATGGACATATTAGCACTTGAAATGTAAATATTAGCACCTAAAATGTACATATTAGCACCTGAAATGTAAGTATTAGCACCTAAAATGTAAATATTAGCACCTAAAATGGACATATTAGCCCCTAAAATGGACATATCAGCACCTCAAATTAGCACCTAAAATGTACATATTAGCACTTGAAATGTAAATATTAGCACCTAAAATGTACATATTAGCACCTAAAATGTACATATTAGCACCTAAAATGTAAATATTAGCACCTAAAATGGACAAAAGTTTACCTTTTGAAAAAGTACAGCCCCAGTGACAGCTTTTGTACCTTTTTTCTGATAGTGAAGGTCAGAGGTCATTTACCATTTGGTGCTAAATTTACTGCAGCCATGCATGTTAACATCCCTCTGGCAAGAGCGTACTGTAGAGATCTCCCTCAATCAGCAGAGCAACGTTCCCAAATGACATATACTTTACACACGTCAATCTCATCTGCTTTCTTACGCTCTCCGTCTCTTTGTGTGCGCTTGATAATAGGGCTGAGATCAGTTACAGAGCTTTTGGAGAATGTGCAAAAGGCATGATCTCACGTTATAAACCTCATCCTGTACAGTGTTTTGATGCAGGGCCCAAAATGGGTGTGTATGATCAGTTACACACTTTTCACATCACACTTCACATTCCTGTGTCATCTATTGACAGAGTACAATTACTCTAAATGTCATGTGTAGCCTGGAAAAAGTTATAGATTTCTCTTACACTTCAAACACATGTGAGTGTGTAGACATAGGAGTAGTTCACTTTAAAAAAACTTTTGCTGATAATTTACTCACCCCCGTGTCATCCAAGATGTCCATGTCTTTCTTTCTTCAGTCGAAAAGAAATTAAGGTTTTTGATGAAAACATTCCAGGATTTTTCTCCATATAATGGACTTCAATGGGGACCAAACGGTTCAAGGTCCAAAAGACAGTTTCAGTGCAAACTGTTCAAAGGGCTTTAAACGATTCCAGACGATGAAGCGAAAAACGATCAGTCATTTAATAAATAAATAACAAAGTTTAGTTTTATAAGCTCAAATGGTCTCCTTGCTCGGTTCTGTGATGCGCGTTCGTGACTCTCCTGTTCGAACTTGTTTATCAAAATGAACGAATCATTTTTCATGTCATTTGGTTGATTCAACAAATGAAATGAACGAAATGACTCTCCTGAGTTCGTGACTCTCCTGTTCGAACTCGTCCATCAAAATGAACGAATCATTTTTCATGTCATTTGGTTGATTCAACGAACAAAATGACTCTCCTGAGTTCGTGACTCTCCTGTTCGAACTCGTCCATCAAAATGAACGAATCATTTTTCATGTTATTTGGTTGATTCAACGAACGAAATGACTCTCCTCAGTTCTTGACTCTCCTGTTTGAACTCGTCCATCAAAATGAACGAATCATTTTTCGTGTCATTTGGTTGATTCAAAAAACGAAATGACTCTCCTGAGTTCGTGACTCTCCTGTTCGAACTCATTTATCAAAATGAACGGATCTTTTTTCATGTCATTTGGTTGATTCAACGAACAAAATGACTCTCCTGAGTTCATGACTCTCCTGTTCGAACTCGTCCATCAAAATGAACGAATCATTTTTCATGTTTTTTTTTATTTTTTATTTTTTTTATTAAACATTAAAGCAATACAAACAAAAATATATTAAAGAAAAAAAATTACAGCAAAATACACAGACACAAATAAGTTGCCAGGGTAACATAAAAGCAAGAATGCGGTGCATTCACCTTAAGAGGACATAAAGGATGAATATATAGATACAGTTTTCATTGAATCATTTTTCATGTCATTTGGTTGATTCAACGAACGAAATGACTCTCCTGAGTTCGTGACTCTCCTGTTCGAACTCGTCCATCAAAATGAACTAATCATTTTTCATGTCATTTGGTTGATTCAACAAATAAAATGAACGAAATGACTCTCTTGAGTTCGTGACTCTCCTGTTCGAACTCGTCCATCAAAATGAACTAATCATTTTTCATGTCATTTGGTTGATTGAACGAACGAAATTAGTTTGTGACTCTCCTGTTCGTACTCGTCCATCAAAATGAACGAATCATTTTTCATGTCATTTGGTTGATTCAACAAATAAAATGAACGAAATGACTCTCTTGAGTTCGTGACTCTCCTGTTCGAACTCGTCCATCAAAATGAACTAATCATTTTTCATGTCATTTGGTTGATTGAACGAACGAAATTAGTTTGTGACTCTCCTGTTCGAACTCGTCCATCAAAATGAACGAATCATTTTTCATGTCATTTGGTTGATTCAACGAACGAAATGACTCCCCTGAGTTCGTGACTCTCCTGTTCGAACTCATTCATCAAAACGAACAAATCTTTTTTCATGTCATTTGGTTCATTCAATAAGTGAAATGAACGAGTTGACTTGGGAAAAGATTCGTCATTTTGATGAACGAGTTCGAACAGGAGAGTCACAAACGCGCATCACAGAACAGAGCAAGGGGACCATTTGTGCTAATAAAACTTAAACTTTGTTATTTATTTATTAAATGAGCGATCGTTTCGCTTGATATTCCATAACTTTGGAGCCTTTACAACTAATGCGTTATTCTCCTTTAGATTATATTTGGTTCTTGGAACAGTCTCTTCATTATGACTATACCATGACATTTTTGCATGCATGCATGAATTGCATTATGATGCATTGAAATATCAATAGATCAAGCATATAGCATTTAGTCATCGACATATTCTCACCTACAGCGAGTTAAATCCCAGCCAGAGCTTTTGAAGCGATGTGAAGAAGGGCCTGAAATGTGTTTACACTTCTGTGGAGACCTGCAGGACATTACAGGGCAGTTTAACAAGACATGAATGAGGTGTAGAGTCCCAGAACTGAGATCATGAAGGTCAGGACCCCCTCAACACCTGAAGCCCTCGAGGAGATCCGGGAGCTGGTGGAAAAAACCTGGAAATGTGAGACTGAGAGTTTCATGCCAAATGAGTCGTTTGTTGCATAGACAAATAGACACCACTTAAACCCAAACGATTTTTTTATTTTGAATAAGAGATTTGTCAGTAATTCATCTAGGATACTCTTCTAGGTTGCTGCATGTGTTCATGCATATAGTCATGATAGATTAGCAGCACAATCATCGTTTATGCAAATTAATGAAACAAAGGTTACAACACAAACACACGAGAGAGAAAATAATGATGTAATGCCTCACACTCATGTTTAACTATAATACTCGTTTAGTAATGTGACCTGCACTGCAATAGACACGCGTGTGTTTTATTGGGGATGAAACAATGTGTTCATTCTTATCGGTTTCATTAAAAATGACTCACTCTAGGGCTTTGAAACGATTAATCGCGATTAATCGCATCCAAAATAAAAGTTTGTGACTACATAATACATGTGTGTGAACTTTGTATAATTATTTTTAAGCTGTGCAAAAATGAATTGCGATTAAACGCATCCAAAATAAAAGTCTGTCTTTACATAATATATTTGTGTGTGCTTATTATTTTGCAAATATAAATACACACACATGCATGTATATATTTAAGAAAATGTGTTATTCATATATAAAATATTTATATAATATAGATTATGTATACATATATACAGAATTTAAGCGCAAATAATTCTTAAATACATACATGCATGCATAGGTATTTATATATACAAAATAATTATACACAGCACACACAAATATATTATGTAAACACAGACTTTTATTTTGGATGCGATTAATCGCAATTAATTTTTGCACAGCCCTAATTATTTTGTATATATATATATATATATATATATATATATATATATATACACACACACACACACACACATACATGTATATACAGTATTTAAGACATATTTGTTATTTACAAATAAAATATTTATATATAGTACGAATTATATATATATATATATATATAAAACGATTAATCATGATTAATCACATCCAAAATAAATAAAAGTTTGTGTTTACATTATATATGTGTGTGTAGTTTGTATAATTGTTTTGTATATTAAAATACACACACATGCATGTATATATTTAAGAAAATGTGTTATTAATAAAATATGTATATTCATGTATAATATAAATTTTGTATATATATATATATATATATATAGTATATACATGCAAATATTTCTTAAATATATACATGCATGTGTGTGTATTTATAATTATACACAGTGCACATACATATATTATGTAAACACAAACTTTTATTTTGGATGCAGCCCTAGTTCACTCACACTCATGCATTTGAGGTTATGAAGCATCTTTTCAGCTCTGAGTGAGAAGACGAACTCGGTCAAATAATGAAAAAAAGCTACCACACACACACACCACATGTCCATGGCAAACAGTAGAGGCACAGATCACATTCTCGGTCTCGTCTCAAAATAGCAAAAGGTCTTGTAAACAAGCATCACATTCACGACTAATCAGCAACAACACATTCTCAATCTACCAACTTGTGCTGCTAATTGATTAGTAATAGTTACTCTTCTTGGATGAAAGATTATAGATGCGTTCTTAAAGGAACAGCGCATCCACGTATGAAACAGTCGGCCATCGTTAACTCACCCACGTGTGTGATTTTATTTCCTTAATGGAAGACAAAATGTGATTATTTCTTACTTTTGCAGAAACAACAGTGGTGACTGACTGATGATGTCAAGCTCAAGCAAGTGTTACAGAAGCTGTTTATATGAGCAAAACGATTGGTTAAGATGTGTCATCATTGAATATATGCACATAAAAAGGAGATTAGAACTTCTTTAATGTCGCACAAAGCCATCGCATGACTTCAGAAGACTGAGATTATACCTTTTTATACATTAATGGCAGACTGGTGCACATTTACATTCATTGTATGAACAAAGCAGGATGTCACTTCTGGTTTTGTGTTTGTGAAGTGAAGGCGGGTAACGGCGCGCTTTTGGTGTTTCCCATTCCTCACGATGTTTTAAGACGTGCATGCTGTTTCATTCATGCAGGATTGAGTATGATATGTGCATTCACTGTAGGGCTGTGCAACGATTAATCACATCCAAAAATAATATATGTGTGTGTACTGTGGATAATTAATTTGTATAAAAAAATGCACACACATGCATGCATACACTTAAGAAATATTTGCATTTATGTTATATATATATATATATATTAGGGCTGTGCAAAAATTAATTGCGATTAATCGCATCCAAAATAAAAGTCTGTCTTTACATAATATATTTGTGTGCTGTATATAATTATTTTGTATATATAAATACACACACATGCATGTATATATTTAAGAAAATGTGTTATTCATATATAAAATATTTATATTTATATAATATAGATTATGTATTTATATATATATACAGAATTTAAGCGCAAATAATTCTTAAATATATACATGCAGGCATAGGTATTTATATATACAAAATAATTATATACAGGACACGCAAATATATTATGTAAACACAGACTTTTATTATGGATGGGATTAACCGCAATTAATTTTTGCACAGCCCTAATATATATATATATAACAAAAATGCAAATATTTATTAAGTGTATGCATGCATGTGTGTATATATATATATATATATATATATATATATATATACACTTTTAAATATATGCATGCATGTGTGTGTGTGTATATATATACAGTATATATATATATAAATAAATACACACACATGCATGCACATATTTAAAAATATATAATCACTCAATCATGACATTTTGAATGCAAATATGACATTGTTTGAGAACTTGACATTACCAAGACAACATAAATTGTCATAAATATATCATAAAAATGACATAGCAGATTAATTATCAAACTTAAGAAACCACTTAGCTTTATGGGTTAACATTACATTAAACTGTCAGGTGGTTGGCTAATTAATCTGCTATGCCATGTTTGATATATTTATGAAAGCTTGTGTTCTCTTAATAATGTCAAGTTGTTATGACAAAGACATCTTAAACAATGTCATATTTGCATTCAAAATTCAATTGAGCGAATGACACTTAACGACAGTCATAAACATGCATAAACCCTACTTCATATTCAAGACACATGTCATGTCATGGTTATGAAGGTGTCTTTTATTTTGGCGATTAATCGAGTTCACATGCTAATAGAGTTCATGACGGCACCTTAGCACGACTAGTCATTCCTTGGCGAGTCTCTGTATTAGCGAAAACCATTCTGTCCGTTTGCGTGTGATGTACGTGGGTGTTATGATCTGAGCGGGCAGGAGCGGACAGCCTTCGACTCTCACGCTCTCACACAGAGCCTCGGCGTTACAGATCACGTACATGCCGCAGTCAAAGCTGTTCTGCTGCGAGGGGCTTTGCTCTTCGACAAACGTCACTTTCTCTCCTAGGAAAGCTTCCAGTTTTGCTGCGATACGTCGCGCGTGCAACGAGTTCCCTCCTTTTTGAGAGTCGAAGTGTGTGAACTGACTGGCGTCTCGTTGATAGAGAAGCAAACTCCAGTGGGAGCCGCCGGCCGTTTGATTGGCGTTGTCGTTGACCGGCAGAAACACCCACTGTCGCGTCGCGAGACTCAGCGGCTCCAGAAACACGGCGAGCTCCTCTTGACTCGAAGCGTACTTGATGAACTGGGCCACTTCCGGGCTGATGAAACACACCTTCTCGCTCAGGCTTTTGAAGCGCTCTGCTGCGAAGTACTCGAAGGCGAAACCGATGACCTGGTCGTTGAGCCAGTGCGGTCCGTTTAACAGCGCCACATCCGAGCGCCGAAGAAGACTGTCCTGGAAGCTCAACACCACTGGATCCATCGTCAACGCAACACGGGTCACTGTGGATTTAGAGATTTTACTGATTTTAAACGGGTCATTGGATGCCCATTTTTGGGTTTTCATGCAAAGTTTGTGACATACTTAATGTTAAAATTCTTCAATGGTTGTGTAAAACGACACCCTTTTTACCAAATCGAAAACAGCTCTGTTCACAGTGACTCGTTTCGGTGCATGTCTCTTTAAATGATAATGAGCAACTGCTCTTGATGTCATTATGACATCATATTGCTCAGAAAATCCAGAGTGTTTAGACTTTTTGAAGAAAGATAAGGCATATTTTATACAATTGTTAATACTGATGGGGAAGTTTCACATTCATAAAATGAAATGGTCTGACTCCAAACCTAATTTTTCTTGCTTTAAAAATGATGTTAAGCTTTATTGTTCTCTTTTGTGTAACTGCACAAGTAAAAAGGCAATTAGAGCTTATAGCATTGTAAGCAGATATGATTTATAATGTAGCACCCCTTTTCTGTTTGTAATACTTTTTTTATTTTATTTACTTTGTTTTTTTGTTTCACTTTGAAGGATTATGTCTCATTGTATTGTTCTGTTCATGGCATTAATAATAAAAAAAATAAAATAAAAAAAAGTTTAGACTTTTTGAGGATTGCACACACTGCAAAGACGGATTTATATGCAAACACTCTATAAAAGTGAATTTAATATTAATATTACATATTAAACGGGTCATTGGATAGGGCTGTCAAACGATTAATCGCGATTAATCACATCCAAAATAAAAGTTTGTTTACATAATATATGTGGGTGCATTGTGTATAATTATTTTATATATATAAATACACACATGATTGTATAGATTTAAGAAAAATTTTAATGTATATACTGTATATAAATGTATATATAATTTATGTTATATATAAATATAAATATTTTATATATAAATATTTTTTCTTAAATATACATGCATGTGTGTGTATTATATATATAAAATAATTATACACAGTGCACCCACATATATTATGTAAACACAAACTTTTAATTTGGATGCGATTAATCGCTTGACAGCCACCCGTTTAATATGTAATATAAAATTAAATTCACTTAAATGGTGTTTGCATATAAATGTGTCTTTGCAGTGTGTGCAATCATGAAAAAGTCTAAACACTCTCAAGTCGTTACTTGTTAATTACTTAAAATACAAGGATTCAGATGATATACTAGACTAACTTTTAAACAAATAGACTATTTAAACTGTTATTTATTGTAAACGTGCTCGCCAACTTTACTAGCACTGCACTGCGCAATGATACAGGCCAAACAAACACGATCACATTTCAAAGCCCTCTGTATTCTTCATCAGTTAAAAAATCACATCGACAAAATATTGTTTGTTACCTTGCAAAAGACACAGTCCCCAAAGTAAGCCTTCATTACGTCCACCTTCCTCTGCTACCGTCTGCTACAAGCGCAGTGAGGGCAGATGCTGTTGTACATAGATAGATATCTCGTCACACTGCTGGCCAATGGAGGTCGACGTCTGCACCTGGCGGCCATCTTGTCACAGGCAGCTAGCTCACTCGTAACATTGTGTTAATGGTACATGTACTGTTTAAACAACGATAACTTACTAATTTTTCTACCGATTTTCAAACGGTTTGGTTTGTTATAAACGTCGGAGATGTAGTTATGAGACAGCATACTTATGAATAATAAGTGTATAAATAAATAATCATCCAGATAATTATAGCCGCGTTAATAACGTTTGTAAGACACCAACCCGTTTGTAAATCCGTCAAGATTTCAACGAGATAAGAGTATTTGTGTTCGTGCTGACCCCTCATCTTGCATCATCTTGCCTGTGACAAGATGGCCGCCGGTGATGACGATAGAAACTCCGCTTTAAGACAGATATCTATGCTGTTGTAACAGTAACAGAAAGTGTCGCGCTTCAAAACTTTTTGCGACAGTGTTGAGGGGCAGGGCACGTACACGCCTTTTTCCAAAGCTAGGCGGTGATTGGCTTACCGTAGCGTGACGAAACTGCCTCTCTGAAAGCCAGCCGCCGCCCCATCGCCGCAACTGACTCCGCCCACTCCGCAGCGAGTACGCGCAGCGCGCGTCTGGACGCTGATGAGAAGCAGCACTGATTAAGCAGAAAAAAAAAAACAGAAAGGAGTTTCAGCGAGCGACTCCCACGAGAAAAGAAACGCCGCACTGTTCGGAAATTTCAATGGGAAAAGGATTGTAGTCATTTTTTTAATCAAAATGGCAGAGTGGGACGTGTGTTCGGACACGGGAAAGTTGCAACGGATAATTTGAGAGAGACAATTCTGGGATATTAGTGGACTCGAGCTGCGCCGGATTTGATCCGTCCTTAAAGGCGCAGCAAACACTGGATTTTTTCTTTCTTTCACTGAACTCAGAGAGGTGAGATTTGATGTGTTGAGATTATTTTCACTCATGCTTTAAGTGAATAACACAAACTAACTTGTGCTGACTGACTCGAAGTTTCCCTGCATCTTCTCCTGCTTTATGTTTATGGTGACTGCGCGCGCCAACTCGTGGCACACGAGACGTGCAAAACAATATTGTGATTTTTCTTTTGATTCAGTGTCAACAGACATTAGCATAACTAGTGAACTAGGTTTAAATGTGTTAGGATAACTTTAAGCTGGCATTTATGTGCGGCTGAATAAACAAGGTGTGACAGATGTCATGGGTGGAGATGATGATGAGGAGGATGATGATGATGATGCATGTATTATTGAGGACTCACTTCAGTGCCAGTACTGCAGTAATCATGGACCAAATCTGCACAGTCATCCGGTCCTAGTCACAATGTTTCATCTCTCTCTCTCTCTCTCTCTCTCTCTCTCTCTCTCTCTCTCTCTCTCTCTCTCTCTCTCTCTCTCTCTCTCTCTCTCTCTCTCTCTCTCTCTCTCTCTCTCGTTCGTTCTTTAAGTGCGCGGCCACTTTAAGTCAAGAGTTGAAGGTGTGTGAATGTCATTGCATTTAAATGGCAAACATCAAACCAAGTGGCATCTCTACATATTTTCTCAGAACTAACTTCACTTTTCTGAACCATTTCGCGTGACTTTTAGCCTGGAAGTGTCATCACAGGTGTAGTTCATCACATTAACTATCATTCCAAATACATTTTACCATCACAAAGTGTCCAGATCAAATCGTTTTTAAACTTCCCATGAAATATATATATTTTTCTTCTATTATAAAAGCGATTTTGTCTTTTAGTATGATTAATATGTTAGTCTTACTGTTATCCATAAGCGAGTGTGCTCCAAAACAATAACAAAATTCACATTTAGAATATATATAAGCGTTAGTCTCACTTTCTCCGATATAGATCAATGAATTTGATGACATCACTCTGCACTTCAACTTCTCATCAGATTTTCTGACCAATCAAACGCTCTCTAGAATCTGAAGCCCCGCCCCCTACATTACGAACAGTAGATGCGGCTAAAATGGTCACTTGTTCACACAATTGCGGTTTTCTACACGGTAAATGACACATAGTGCACTATATAGGGGATAGTGGACGACACATAGTGCACTATATAGGGGATAGTGGACGATTCAGAGAGTGTAAATATGCTTTCCATTGGGATATGGAGGAGATTGGGACAACTTTATCAAGTTCAACGGCTCTGTGATGTAAATATGTGCCCCGCCCCTTCCGGTTTCAACACATTCAGTGGGTGTTTAAACAACAAAATATCTGTTGTTCATCAACTGAAACCTAACAAACACTTGTGCTATGCATGCTGTGATGAGAATAAATACCACTTGGTGTTGACTTTGTTTTTTTTAATGCAGCTCATGCGTTTAGTGTTCATTAAAATCAGTTCCTGAGGAAAGTTTTTGTTGTTGTCCGGCACAGGTGATGTGAGGAATGTGAAGGGTTTGTCTCAGCTGTTAGAGATTGTGCCAAGACATGACTTAACTCCGACAACTGGCCTCGTATACGACACCCCACATACTAACTAACTAGTGTGGTCTGCATGCTCCTGAACCAGATTCATAAGTTAACACTGTTACTGTTAGGAAAGCTCTGTGCCGGTGGTGAAATCACAGTCCTGAGTTATTGTTAAATGTCTTTGTAGAGAGGCTTTCAGTTTGAAACCAAATCACATCTCAGGTTTAAATATCCTTGTTAAATATTAACGCAGAGCAGAAATAGAAGTTGCATCATAGAGCCTGGAGGGAAAGGTAAAGCCGGATGAGAATCTCAAACACGCACTTTAGTGGCACCACTTGTTTTTTTCCGGTTGAGTTTTTCTGGTTTCTGTTTATTTTTCTGTTTTAGTTTTTCCGGATTCTGTTTATTTTTCTGTTTTAGTTTTTCCGGATTCTGTTTATTTTTCTGTTTTAGTTTTTCCGGATTCTGTTTATTTTTCTGTTTTAGTTTTTCAGGATTCTGTTTATATTTCCAGTTTTGTTTTTCCGGATTTTGTTTATTTTTCCGGTTTATTTTTCTGATTCTGTTTACTTTTCCGGTTTCGTTTTTCTAGATTCTGTTTACTTTCCGGTTTCGTTTTTCTAGATTCTGTTTACTTTCCAGTTTCGTTTTTCCGGATTCTGTTTATTTTTCCCGTTTCATTTTTCCGGATTCTGTTTATTTTTCCGGTTTCGTTTTTCCGGATTTTGTTTATTTTTCCGGTTTATTTTTTCTGATTCTGTTTACTTTTCCGGTTTCGTTTTTCTAGATTCTGTTTACTTTTCCGGTTTCGTTTTTCTAGATTCTGTTTACTTTCCAGTTTCGTTTTTCCGGATTCTGTTTATTTTTCCGGTTTCGTTTTTTCTGGATTGTGTTTATTTTTCCGTTTTAATTTTTCAGGATTCTGTTTATTTTTCCGGTTTCGTTTTTCAGTATTCTGTTTATTTTTCTGTTTTAGTTTTCCGGATTCTGTTTCTTTTTTCTGGTTTCGTTTTTCTGGATTCTGTTTATTTTTCTGTTTATTTTTTCCTGATTTTGTTTATTTTTCCAGTTTAGTTTTTTCTGATTCTGTTTACTTTTCCGGTTTCGTTTTTCCAGGTTTCTGTTTATTTTTCCCGTTTCATTTTTCCGGATTCTGTTTATTTTTCTGTTTTAGTTTTTCAGGATTCTGTTTATTTTTCCGGTTTTAGTTTTTCCAGATTTTGTTTATTTTTGCAGTTTCATTTTTCTGGATTCTGTTTACTTTTCCGGTTTCATTTTTACGGATTCTGTTTACTTTTCCGGTTTCATTTTTCAGGATTCTGTTTATTTGTCCGTTTGAGTTTTTCTGGATTCTGTTTATTTTTCTGGTTTATTTTTTCTGGATTCTGTTTATTTTCCCATTTTATTTTTTTCTGGATTCTGTTTATTTTTCCAGTTACAAGGTTTAACAACAATTTAGTTTCACTAACTCCATGAAATGTTTTATTCCTTTTTATGTTGTAATAAAATTAGAATAATCATTTAATGAATTCTTTAACAAACAAACTTTAACAATTTATTAATTTATCACAAATTTTACAATAATAGGGCCTGATTTATTATCAAAAATGTCGGTAGTCAAATGAAGACAAAACATTACAATTTAATCAATATCTTACATGTAATCAAAGTAAAAGGTAACAATTTGTTTGATCTTTTAACAAAGTACTGCAAGGCAAAGGTTAGCTGTTCAAAAGAAAAATCATATTCATAAAAAAAATCATGTTTTAAACATTTTATTATTATTACTACGTTGAGAAGTACAGCCTGATGGTAATATATGTCTGTCTACATTTCTCCAAGAATTTAGACCTTGGTGTTCATAGACCATGAACACCTTTGAGTTTATTTATTTTTATATAATATGATGACAATTTTTATTAAATTAAATGTAGAGGTTTATGTCCTCATGTAGTGAGATGGCAGACGCTGAAAACATGAGTACATGGACGAAACTGCGCATTCACACAAAGACGAGCAAAACACGCAGACTTCAGATTTAAACAGCAATATTGAGTGGATATCACAATGTTTTGGCCTCAGTTTGATATTATTTTGGTTTCAGTTTAATAAATATTCTTCCAAAATTTGCCACATTTTTAGTAAATTCCTGTAATATCCTGTTTTTATGACGTGATTCCAATCCGCCCACGTTTTCCGCAAGCCGAAAATCATTGGGTACTGTACTGTAGTGTATGACTCTATATGATGAATCTAGCTTGTTGGAGAAATCTGAAGCACTTTTGGACCACAACAATAAGAGGAAACTGCCATAGGAAGTAGTGAAACTCTTGGTTGCCTGGATTTGACTTTGAAGGGATGCGGTAATCCATAGTTCAACCTTAAAAGTCCCTAAGAACTTATTGGAGAGAACTTAAAAAAAATAAAAATAAAAAACACATAAAAATAAGCATAATTTACATAGAAAATACGGTACTTTTTGAAGTAAATAAATTCAAAAATACCCCCAAAATAAAAAACCCCTCCATAAATGGATAGACAAAACTTTATCAAAGACAATGATATAACATTTATAATAAATAAAAATTAGGATCACACCTGAGTCCTCAATTACAGGATTATGGGCTATAAAGCGAATACGGTGAGTGGGGGCGGGGCTCATTTGCATATTCACAGAGCCGCGTCAAGTTACATTCAAGATAATTTAACGTACGACCCCTTTTTTTTAAGGAAAAAACATTTAAATATGTAATTTTAGTCATCAAAGATGAGTTTTAAGGGATAAAATTGACCGTTACAGCATCTGCTGTTTTGTATCACGTTTATTTCTCTCTTGAATATGTCAGCTGTACTTCAGATAGTAAAGTTATTTAGCTGAATTGCAAATTGCAGACAGCTGTGAGCAGACGGACAGCTGAAAGGGAGTATGGGTCATATCTCCGGCTGTAAATAACTGAAAACAACAGTAATTATTACTTTTACCATTTGTCCGAAGCCCTTCTGTATGTCAGACACAGGCTAATGCGTGTTGACGGGTCATTGTTCGCTTACCAGCCAAGCCAATTTTTGTATAAATATGTTTATGCGATTTCCGTGTTATTTTGCTTAGTTTGTGCGTTTTGTCCTCGGAAATATGTGTATTGGCTTTCCAAATTGACCACGATATGTGCCAGCCCTAAATTATCATCGAGCAATAAATCATCTTGGATATAAGTATGTTACAGGCTGTAATTTTTCTTGGAACTTGTTTTTTTTTTTTTGAGATGCTCTTGGTGTAATGTTTGTCCAATCCAAACAAATATTTGGAGTGGATTAGATGTTATTCGGGTCCATGTGTTGTTTAATTCCAGAACTTACATTTCAAATGACTCTTAACTCCCAGCAAAATCATTCACTGAGAACGTTATGAAGCTTTAATGATGAGTTACGATGGTTTTTCCTCATAAATCGTGACTTTCACGCAATATTGAACATTCTGTCGTCAGTTATTCGCCCTTATGTCGTTCCAATCGCATTAGTCCTTCGCTCATCATTTAAAACGCATACGGAAATGTGTTTAATGAGAGATTTCTGGTTTATTCACTTTGATACTCCAAAAATTTCATAAACGCATTGTAAAAGTAATCCGTATGAATTGAGCAGTTTTATTCTGGTCTTCTGAAGAGACACAAAGCTTTGTGCTTTTATTTACATGGTGAAACTTGTAAAAGTTCATTTTATTAAAGGTGAAACTAATATATTATATAGACCAGGGCTGTCAAACAATTAATCATGATTAATCACATCCAGAATAAAAGTTTGTGTTTACATAATATATGTTGGGTGCACTGTGTATAATTATATATATATATATATATATATATATATATATATATACACACACATGCATGTATAAAAATTTAAGCTATATGTAAAATATTTATATTTATATATAATATAAATTATATACAAATTAATCTATAGAGTATGGAAATATTTCTTAAATATACATGCATGTGTGTGTGTATATATATATGTATACAAAATAATTATACATAGCACACACACACATATTATGTTAACACAAATGAGAACATTACAATTGTGTTAGGGGACAGATTTTTGTTTTAGCAATTAGGCTTTCAAAAATTATATAAAAATTGGATTTAGATTTATCGGCCGATATATCGGTTATCGGCTTTCAAATATAAAGAATTATCGGTTATCGGTATCGGCCAAAACGTTCATATCGGTGCATCCCTATAATTACGTATTTTTTTCCACAGTCTTATATCACAACAGTTTTACACCAAACTGCGACTTTCTTGACTTGTCTGGTATCTTTTTAAATTGACAAACATCATGTGTGTAATTCAGGGCACAACTCAAACAAGATCAAAATATTAGTTGTCTCTCGCCATTGACTACCATACAATATTTTTCCGAAAATAAGGACCCATGGTGGTCGACTGGAAGGGGAGGGGCTTAAGCTCTCTATTCTTGTTTGTAGCATTTCAAGTTTTGTTCAAACTCCTAAACCTAAGTATGAGCAATAGTGATGTTTTGGAATAGTTTGGATGTAAAAGTAAGCCAGCTTAAGTAGGTAAGTAGGTGCCTGTCGGCTCCTGATGGATGTGCGAGGCAGAACAGGTGTTGACACACGTCACTTTCTGTAGTCCGGGGCACAGAAACTGGGCCGTTTCTCTAAAGTACAGGATCGTGAGGGAAAAGTGGGCCAGCTCTTGACCCTCTTATCACAGTGAGAAGAGAGCGTACCTGATCTAAGTTAAGTTAAGTGAGTTAAGTCTCTCTCTTTCAGTGTTTGACGGGCCGCAGAGAAATGTTGGGAATGGGAAAGTTGCATCAATGGTTTATCTCGTCTCAAATCTCGGATACCGTCTTAACTTGAGCACTCAAAAGGCAACAAAAACAGGGAAAGGCTGTAATACATTTAATTTTTGCTGAAGGTTAACAGTGAATGAGTTACGGTATGTTCTGACCTAGTTATTTTCTTTCTTTTAGAACATAATGTCGCAAATACAAAGAACTGCTTTCTCTATTTCATGCAACAAAAGTGGATGGTGATTATACTGTCAAGCTTCAAAAAGGACAATAAAGCAACATTAAAGCTCCAATAAAACTGTGTCCTAACCATGCATGACGCAACAGCATTCCAGCCGCGATTTATCTGTCCTCACTGAGCACTTTTCCTTGTGGATCTTGAGAGATTTATTATATAATACGCTTTCCAAAACTTACACAATGAATTTCGCCTTGTCCATGTGTAAAGTTTAATATTCACATCTTTATAGTTTACTACATGTATAGTTGAGAGACAGAACAAAACATCAACCGCTTTGCTGTAAAGCAGCATTTTCAGTAAAGTGCACAAACGTTCATGCATCCACACCACTAGGTGGCAGCAGGGCTTGGCAATAGGGCTGTCACTTTTGTGAAAAATACAGATATAAGTGTTCATTGAATTCATTAATTGTGATCTATTTTCTATTGTCTTAAGTCGTTTCCATTTTCAACACCAAATATAGGCAAATCTACGGATGACTAACGTAAAGAGGGCGCTTGATTTATGTATTATTTCTGATGATTTATTGGCGTAAAGTTTCATGCACAATGACAAACAGGAGTGCAACATTTAAGGATTATTAATTAACACCGTCACCGGGTACAAATGAACTTTGGCGAGTAACGCTGTCAAATCACGAGCAATCTGACGTGTTTCTATGTTTACTTACTTTGCCGGGGAAGTTTGTGTAAGGTAAATCTGCATGGATTTAGCGCAAATACGCAATTTGTGAGACCTCATGATATATTAAATACAGCATATTGCGTAGAATCCGCGCATTTCTGGCTTACTTGAACACGTACGTCACTACGCAACGAATAACGGCGCGCTTGTAAATTTGCATTGAAGTAATAGCGAATATTAAAATGTATTCGGTTAACAGAAAAGACATTGTTATTTTCCAACATCCTATTTGTTCTGTGTGCTGTTTTGATCTAAAACGCATTTTTGGCCGTTAAAATCGATTTCCTATTTTCGTTTTCGAAACTTGTGTTGGTTGGTCCGATCGATTTTCGAACGTAAAGTGACAGCCCAACTTGGCATTAACTATTTTGCTCATCAGTCACTGTGGCGAGTGTTTTCCCAAAGTTACGAGCCACTCTGCGTTTTCTTCTGTCACAATTTCGGCATAAATACCATGCCATATAGATATTTTTAATATTATCTCATAATTTTGCAGCAGGTTTATTAGGCTGCTGTCACTTTAAGTCCTGATACACGGAGCAATTATACTGTTACACGTGCGTTTTCTTTCTCAACGGTGTTCGGTCACTGAAAACATAACTGACTGTGTTTGTGAATGCTCACCCAGACCGCCAATTTTACAGTTATTTTGTGTGTATTTGACCATTTAAGCTTAATAAGCAGCAAAAAACCCCTCCATTTAGTACTTAGAGGAGCTTTTATGTGCCCACTTTGGGTGTTTGAGCACAACATCTGTGGGAATGAGTAAAACTGTGCACAATACATGCAATCCCATGCTGAAATTCAAGCCCTGTAACAGCAACAATATTCATCAAATGAAGCGAGTGAGTGAGGAGAGGCGGGTTTGTGCGGCAATTCTGCAGAAAATGAGTATTGAAAGCATTTCAGATATTTCAGTATTGATATGTATCAAAAAATAAATATTTTTGACATCCATTGCACTTAGTTTAATAATTTAGATGCCTTTTTAAAAGACTACAATTGAAATGTGTATATTATATATAAAGTTCAACCCGCTGAACTGACTGCGTTACAAGCCACTGATGAAATACACCCACATTTGGCGGGTTGGTGGATGTTAATGTCAAACCCTGTGTCAGTATTAAGGCCGTGTGTCCACCAAGGCGTTTGTTTTCAATGGGAGCGCTGCGTTTTTTTAAACGCCATGAGCGTAACGAGGCGCTGGACTTTTTTTCACGCTGAAGCGGCGAGAGTGCCCAGCGTTTTTACTGGTCGCTGGGAGTTGAAAAATGACTTTCAACTTTGGATAAAACGCAGCGCTCATCACTGTCACTTTTTACCCAGCCGTCCAATCACAGTGGAGGAGGCCAACCGACCAACTGTCACAACATTCAAACTGCTGCGGATATTCTGTATCATAGCAATGAAACGTCTCAATGGAAAAAAACGCTGCGCTGCCAAAACGCTCTCAAGCGCCCAAAGCACGGCGTCTTCAGCAGAGCGGCTGGCGTTTTCATCTGGATAAAAACACTTTGGTGGACACACGTCCTAAGACCATTAAGACCATTGAGACCGTCAAGACCGTCAAGACGCTAAGACCGTTAAGACCGCTAAGACCGTTAAGACCATTAAGACCGTTAAGACCATTGCTGTTGTAACAAACAGAAACTAAACTGAACCTTAGACACCAAGAAATCAAAATGGACAATTTTTATTGTTCTACAAAATGTTGCAGTGATTATTACATATTATGTATCCATGCACATTGAAAAAAAAAATCACATGCCCTCATAGTCTTTAATTAAATACTTGAATGTATAGACAGGCTTTTGATGTTGTTTCAGGAACTGTTTTGCTCTAATACACGTCACAATAGTGAATAAGGCCGTGTGTCCACCAAAGCGTTTTTCCATGCGCCTGGCATTTGTTTTCAATTGTTTTCAATGGGAGCGCCGTGTTTTTTAAACGCCATGAGCATAACAAGGCGCTGAGGGTTTTTTTCACGTTGAAGCGTCGAGCGCCCAGCGTTTTTACTTGTCGCTGAGAGTTAAAAAATGTTCAACTTTGGATAAAACGCAGCGCTCATCACTGTCACTTTTTACCCAGCCGTCCAATCACAGTGGAGGAGGGGCGGGACTAATACCACACCGACCAACTGTCACAACATTCAAACTGCTGCGGATATTCTGTATCATAGCAACGAAACGTCTCAACGGAAAAAACGCTGCGCTGTCAAAACGCTCTCAAAGCGCCCAAAGCGCGGCATCTTCAGCAGAGCGGCTGGCGTTTTCAGCTGGCTAAAAACGCTTTGGTGGACACACGGCCTAAGACCATTAAGACCATTGAGACCATTAAAACCGTTAAGACCATTAAGAGCGTTAAGACCATTGCTGTTGTAAAAAACAGAAACTAAACTGAACCTTAGACACCAAGAAATCAAAATGGACCATTTTTATTGTTCTACTGAATGTTGCTGTGATTATTACATATTATGTATCCATGCACATTGAAAAAAAAAATCACATGCCCTCATAGTCTTTAATTAAAAACTTAAATGTATAGACCGTATAGACATGTTTTGCTCTAATACACTTCACAATAGTAAATAAGGCCTTGTGTCCACCAAAGTTTTTTTACATGTTCCTGGCGTTTGTTTTTAATGGGAGCGCCACGTTTTTTTTAAACGTAAGAAGCCGCTGAGTGTTTTTTTTTTTCACGCTGAAGCGCCGAGCGCCCAGCGTTTTTACTTGTCGCCGAGAGTTGAAAAATGTTCAACTTTGGATAAAACGCAGCGCTCATCACTGTCACTTCTTACCCAGCCGTCCAATCACAGTGGGGCGGGACTAAACCACACCGACCAACTGTCACAACATTCTTTCTGTACAACGACATCAACCAGCAGAGCTAACGCAACAAAACGGGTGAAAAATTAATTTTTTAGTATGAAACAAATTGTTTTTTTAGTATAAACTGTGCTGTGGATATTCTGTATCATAGCAACGAAACGTCTCAACGGAAAAAACGCTGCGCTGCCAAAACGCTCTCCCAAAGCACGGCGTCTTCAGCAGAGCGTCTGGCGTTTTCAGCTGGCTAAAAACGCTTTGGTGGACACACGGCCGTGTCGGCAGCGCAGTGTTTTTTTCCGTTGAGACGTTTCGTTGCTATGATACAGAATATCCGCAGCAGTTTGAATGATGTGACAGTTGGTGGGTGTGGTTTAGTCCCGCCCCTCCTCCACTGTGATTGGAACTCTTGGCGACCAGTAAAAAACGCTGGGCGCTTCAGCGTGAAAAAAAACGCTCAGCGCCTCGGTACGCTCATGGCGTTTAAAAAAACATGGCGCTCCCATTGAAAACAATTAAAAACATACGCCAGGCGCGTGGAAAAACGCTTTTGGTGGACACACGGCCTTAGTGTGTATGAGAATTAGGACACAGTCCAAGACTAGATGTCATGTAATGTTTCTGTTACTTTTAGGCCTTTGTTTAGTTTCTCTTTCTTCATTTGTAGAGTTTGGCTGTAATGGAAACAGGAAATTATTGGCCTTATCATGACGGACGTGAAGTTGGACCGACCAAATTTTTCTTTAGTCTAGTTTAACCATTGTTGCGTCTTAAATTGCACCTTTAAATAGGCTAACTCTTGAACTTATCTCTAAACTAATGCTGTGAACTATTAAAGGTTAAAATAAACTGATTTGTAGGTTGCTTACGTTTAAGTTATATTAATACATTGTTAATGACAATTGTTTCTACTCGTTTTTTAAATATAAATATTTGATCAGTGGCTTTCATAAAAACATCTTTTTTTTCAGACACACATTTAATATTTAAAAAGTTGTAATACAATGTATATGCATATAGCAAAAATGCTCATATTTTTAGGCTTTTGGACATTAAAAGGCTTTTCTAAGGCGATTACATGTGAATTGATACGGATTTCGACAAGGTGTACTGTATCTTTAAACACACCGTCTGATGTCCATGAGATGATCGGTATACTTAACTTTGCTTGAACCTTCACAAAATGGTATTTATTGTTTAAATTTCCTAATAAAATTGACAAGCTGAGACTATTGTTTCATATTAAAAGTAACACAGAGTTTACTGAGCTTTATTGGATGGGATGCACAATGCAAAGTTTTGTTCATACATAAACTGAAAACTGAAAAAAATGAATCCTGAGATTTAAGACTCAATCTGTAATAGGACGTTTACAAAAGAAAACAAATATTTATTTAGAGTGCAAAGATGTTACCAAACAGTGAAGTCTTAAAGGAGACACACCCCTCTTAAAGGAGTGTTGAAATCAGTGTAGAAAATGAAAATGGCCCTTTATTTATTAAATTATGCCAATTTTTGATTTAAAAATCCTACAATCTTTATAAATACACCTAAAATAATAAAAAATGCAATACATGACCATTTTAAAACAAAAAAACAAGCAATTGTAATGGACTGAATTGGCATGCAATGAATGTGTGTGATTGTATTTGTGCCTTCAAGGGTTAATTATACGAGTGAAGTCCAGCTATCTGGTGTGTGTGTGTGTGTGTGTGTGTGTTCATCTGGCAGACGATGTGAGACAGCTTCTGCTGGGTTTCTTGTGTCCTCAGGCCTCGTTCTGCTCAGTCTCGCTGTTTGTCCTGAAGCAAACCTTTCTAAAGGGGAAATGATGTGTGCATAATCCTCGTCACTGATATACCCAGCCTCAAAACATCGCCCTGTCATCTTCATTCAACTCGCAACGTGTCTTAATGCAAAAAAATACTCACAGCTATTCTGGAGGTGTTTGATTTGAGATTTTCAACCAATGAGATTTCATTGTGGGCGGGGCTATCCAGCATAATGTGTTTTTTTTACACGCATATGATCACTTTCAGTATTATTTAAAGGGATAGTTCACACAAAAATGAAAATTCTGTCTTTAATTACTCGTCCTCATGTTGTTCCCAACACTTAAGACTTATGTTCATCTTCTGAACACAAAAATGAAGAATTTTTTGATGAAATCTGAGAGATTTTCCGCCCCTCCATTGACAGTCATGCAACTACCACTATGACTTTAAAAAGAGATTGTTAAAAAATTAAAATAACATATATTAAAATAGAAAACAGTTATTTTAAATTGTAATAATATTTACTACTATTACTATATAACTGCATTTTTGATCAAATGAATGCAAAGATTTCTTTCAGAAACATAAAAATCTACAAAAAAACAAAAAATAGAGATCGTAAAAGAAATCATATTTTCTAAACCGACACGATCGCTTTATACGTTAAAAGATTGAATTAATTAATCGTATCCAAAATAAAAGTGTGTGTTTACATAATTTATGTGTGTATAGTGTGTATAATTAATTTGTATATATAAATACCCACACATGCATGTATATATTTAAGAAAAATGTGTTATTAATATATCAAATATTTATATAAAATATTAATTGTGAATAAATATATACATGCACATATTTCTTAAATATATACATGCATGTGTGGGTATTTATATATACAAATTAATTATACACACTACACACACATATATTATGTAAACACAAACTTTTATTTTGGATGCGATTAATCGTTGCCCGTCCCTACTAGGCTTTATGAATTAAGAATTTAGCAGGATGGATTTTGATTGGCTGTCAGTATTTGTATCGTTCATCAGCTGGAGAACATATCTTTCCAACAGCCGGTTATTGTTGCTATTCGTTTACATTTACAAAGACTTTTAGCTGTTATAATTATTGCTCTTGGTGTGAATGCCTTCATGAGAGTTTAGAAAGATGGATTTTGATTGGCTGTGTCAATGTTTTTAGCAAAAAAATAGCTTTCTCTACATTCAATAGTGTGAATGTGCCTTTAGAGTCTCATCGCAACACCAAATGTGTTGTTTCCCTGTTTTGTTTCCGATCAGAATCTGTCTGGAATAACTTGGGTGAAGGTGGGAGCTAATTCTGACTTTAGGGAAGGCGGTTTACTGCATCTGTTTTCATTCGGTACTAGAAAAAGCGTAGTGTGTTAAAGGTGCGGCATGCTCATTAAAGTCAATATGAGCACAATAATGTCATGTTTTGGTTTTGGATCTGACTCACTCTTCCTGTGCCGCCCATGTTGGGGTCTTTGTCCCGGGATCGGGCGCCATAGAGAGGACAGGAAAACTACCAATCCTGTGGTTGCTTACACACCAGGCCTTTCTGTCCTCGCTCACTGATTTCTGTCTCACCGAGTCTCTCTTGATTATTATTCTTAAAGGTTTAGTTCACTGTCATCATTTACTCTCCCTCATGTCGCTCAACTCATTTCGTTCATCATCAAAACACAAATGAAGATTTTTTTTTGTTGATCTGGATTGACAGCTATTAGGGCTGGGTATTGAGACAAATTTCACAATTCGATTCGATTTCAATTCACAAGCTTGCAATTCGATTCGATTTCGATTACGATTCGATTCAATATATCGATTATTTTGGATATCAGTTACAATAAATGGCTTTTTTTCTCAAGGGAATCAAATCTCTTAAATGCGGTAAACTATGGTCTATATATAGTCTAGTTGTAGCCTACTATGCTTCATTAACCTAATATGAAGGTAATAATTAAGTGTTTTGTAGCTATACAAACACTTAAATTACACTTTTATTTATTTTTATAATAAGAAAATTATATGAAATATAAACATTTAAATGGTGGCTGTCATAAAAACTTGCCAGATTTATTCAAATATGCATTAAATATTGAAGAACACTAACGAGTTTATGTGGGTTTTCTGAGGTAAATATGACGATACATTGATTACAAGCTGTTTAACTGACGTCTTTCCACGGTTGAAACGCTGATTGAGCGAATCAATGTGACATGATATGGATTTCGATAAGTTGTACTCGATCTTTAACACACTTTCAGATGCTCGTTCATGTTTATTTGGCGCTGTGACTGGTATTATTAAGCCGGAAGAGAGATCAGCGCTGCTGCTTCTCCAGAGCGATCTCACGCCACAGCGCCAAAACGCTATTTATGTTTTTGAATTTCTAAAGAAAATGGACGTAATTTGAAAATTGAGAGTTTGTTTCATATCAATAGTAACAAAGGACAAAGATTATTGCGATTTTTTGGATGCGCGCAGCCGCGATACAATGTTCCATTCATTCAAATGAAACAGGATGACTAATCGATTCTTGAGATTTAAGAATCGATATCGGTTTATAAAAATGAGAATCGATTAATATCGAGAAATCGATATTTATTACCCAGCCCTAATTGCTTCTGATCTTCAGTTTATCGTAATTGATGTGTGCGTTATGAATGTTTGTCAATTTTTATGCCTCTTATTTTTTTAGCTACTATGAGCTTTCTTGGCCTCATTAGCATGCTAAAACTACCGATTTTGTTGGCAGTCTTCATCAGCAGTTGTGCTGAGGTAAAGCTGCAGAATATAAAGTCAAGATCTATGAATTTTTGGGTCAACACCGCATTGAAAATGCAGAACATGTGGCCTGCGCCCTCCTGCTGAAATATTACACACTTCTAACCATCTATAACAAAACCCAGATGAACCAGGACACATGTAAAGCCTTGCGCTGCAGTCGATGTCAACATCGGCTCTGAACGCAGTGTTACTCATGCATGACTGTGTTATAGCATGGGATGCTGGGTAAATAAAGCACAACTGCAGCTTCAGAAAGGCTTTGTGTGCTGTCAGAGGTCTCTGTCTCTTTAAATACAGGAAAGATTGTGATGTGGGCTTGAGCACATGTGCCGAGGTCAGCAGACACACTGGAGTGTTGCTCCGCACCGATCACATGTCTGGATGCTGGACTGCGATTGGCTGACAACTCCAATTTATGACGGAATGGGTCAGATGCAGGGTCATTGTTGTGTCATTAGGTCCCATGGAGATTATATAGCCTATGAAAAAGGGCTCTAGACTAACTTTTTTTACTAGGAGCGCTGTTGCCCCCTGACTGAAAAATTTAGGGGCACACCTTAAATCAGCTTGCAATGCAATTATTCAGATTTACCCCAAAGTAACTGTAATACTGACAAATTCTTTAATAATAAATAGACTTAATATTACGATATGCTGTTTTATTTTAAGTTCACAGACTCAAATTTGAGGGCAGCACCACCTCAAAGGAGAACTCACACCAAGTTCTCGTAAGTTTTTGTTGTGAAACATAGTCTGATTTGTCGGCGTTTCTTCCTATTGAAATGTTGTGTAAGTGTGTGACGACGTGCAGTGTTTACCACAGGAGTTTGTGAAACTGTAGTGTGAAATTGTGTACATTTTGAGTTAAATTCATCAATCTGGTGCGCTTTGAGTGTTTAAAATTAAGAGATCACCACAGTCTACTTAATATGGAAGCTTGTTTCCGCCACACAATAAAAAATAAATAAAGTAATTATCTCACAATTCTGACTTTTTTCCTCACAATTGCAAGTTTACATCTCGTAATTCTGACTTTATTTCTCAGAATTGCGAGATATAAAGTCAGAATTGATTGATATAAAGTCGCAATTGCGTGTTGTAAAGTCAGAATTGTGAGATATAAACTATTCTGAGGGGGAAAAAAAAGTTAGTCTTTGTTTCCTTAGAATTGGCGTGATAACTCGCAATTGCGAGTTTATATCTCACAATTCGGAGAAAAGATGTCAGAATTTCAAGATATAAACTCGCAATTATGTGTTTTAAAGTCAGAACTGCGAGATGTAAATTGCAATTGTGAGAAAAAAAGTCAGAATTGTGAGAAAAATTCCCAGTTCACAATTTGTCACAATTGCGAATTTGCGACTTTGTCTCATAATTGCGACTTTATTTCTCATAATTGCGACTTTATATCTCAGAATTGCGACTTTATATCTTGCAATTATGACTTTATTTCTCAGAATTGCGACTTTATATCTCGCAATTGCGACTTTATTTCTCAGAATTGCGACTTTACATCTCGCAATTACGACTTTATTTCTCAGAATTGCGACTTTATATCTCGCAATTGCAACTTTATTTCTCAGAATTGCGACTTTATATCTCGCAATTGCAACTTTATTTCTCAGAATTGCGACTTTATATCTCGCAATTGCAACTTTATTTCTCAGAATTGCGACTTTATATCTCGCAATTGCAACTTTATTTCTCAGAATTGCGACTATTTCTCAGAATTGTGACTTTACATCTCGCAATTGAGACTTTATTTCTCAGAATTGCGACTTTATTTCTCAGAATTGCGACTTTACATCTCACAATTGCGACTTTATTTCTCGCAATTGTGAGGTCGCAATTATTATTATTATTATTATTATAATTATTATTATTATATTTTTTTTTTATTCAGTGGCGGAAACAAGCTTCCATAACTTAATGAATGGGAAACACAAATCTTTTTGTGGCGGTCAATGTTGATGTTGTGACGCCTCCATTGTACTCTTGAGTTTTTGTCTGGGAGCGAACAAGTTTATTCTTCATTTAAATAATTCCCGCCCAACCCAAGGCATATGTAGAATAAAGGGGCGGGGCCTGATTGAGTTAGTTAGTAGTGTGTTGAAACTCACGGTTATGGTAAGGGGCGGGACATTTCCCAAACATGCTCAAAATGCTTGTCCAATTACAACTCTGCTCCAGCCGACCAATCAGAGCACAGTGTGCTTTTCAGAAGGAGGGGCTTCATAGAGACGGGAACTAAACCGAGCGTTACTGACAGACTGTCTAGAGAGGTGCTGCAACATTGTCAAATATGGGAAAAATGATGTTTTCTGAACACTCAAGCATGAAAACATATTCCTCAGATCAAGCAAAGCACAATTGCCTGATAAAATATTGAGAATGTGAATTGATTTATTTTTCTCTAGGCAAAGTCTGTTGATTCGATTAGAAACATGGATGCATGTTTGAGTAATAGTGTAAGTAGGAGTTTCCTTAATGAACTCATGATGCTCATTTCTCCTGTATGAGAGGTCAGACCAAGATTTATAGCTCTGTGATATGACTCATTCACTCCTTGGTGAAGGTTTCCACAAATTATCATTGCAAAGACTCTCCAGACCACCCTGTACATTCCCCATTCCCAGCCCTCTTGTGTAGCTCGAATGAAGACGACTGCACTAAAACCCCCCAAAATCAATAAGTTATGACTACATATGTTCTTGCATTGCTATAACTCATCAAAATAACTAAGTTAAGCTTAATTTATACAAGATTCAACTCAATTTAAGTCAGTTTATTGCATGTTCAAGTAATTTCAATTTATATTACAAGTTGATTGTACAAAAATTTAAGGCAGAAACTTGTTTTTTTACAGTGTAAAGTCGGGCCATCATGATTGCTCGCCACAGTTGACTATCTATTATCCTCATCACATGCACCGTACTTATTGTTTACTCACAACCCTTACGTTCAGAGCCTGATCGATAGTAATGATGCATTACCCTACATCTCTTCGTGCACCCTGGGGGATTTTTATTGATGAATAGACGGATCAAAGTTGAGATATTGTGCTGGTAAAGCCCTTGTGGGCTAATTGTTCTTTAAGATCACATTATTATTTTAGTGGACAATGGATTGAAAATATTAGGCTACTACAGAAGTCAGATGTGTTGCTTTCAACAGCGTCCTAACCATGAGTGATGCATTTAATCTTCTTCATTTTCCAACCAACTCTACGACCAGGACAAAACAAGACCTTTTGAATTTCTCTTTTACATTGAGTGAATTCATATTGGTCTAAAGTATTTTGTCATTTATATAGGCAATATAAAAATACTTGCTGTTTTGCCTGACAAAATGTTTGAACAGCAAAGAGCAGTGTTGGGGAACATTGCATTTAAAAGTATCAAAAAAGCTACATATTAGGGCTGTCAAACGATTAATCGCATCCAAAATACAGTATATACATGAAAATATTTCTTAAATATATACAAGCATGTGTGTCTTTAAATATATAAAATAATTATCCACAGTGCACCCATATATATTATGTAAACACAAACTTTTATTTTGGATGCGATTAATCGCGATTAATCGTTTGACAGCCCTAACGTTACATTGTTACTTTTGCAGAAGCTTTTACATTATTTTTCGCACAAAGAATTACTGATCGACCGATATATCGGCCGGCCGATATTTGCGTTTTTTTACGTGTATCGGAATCGGCCGATTCACGACTGCTGCGTTCGCCGATAGTTTTTCCCGGCACAGAAAAATTCACTTTTTAAGTAAAAATTTACTTTTTAAGTTACTTTTAAAAGTTGCTGTTTGCTACTGTGTGCAATAGTGTAATTATTTCATTTAAGCTTAAATATTTATTTTCAGCACTGAACTTTTTTTTTGTTCAACCTCATGTTTTGAATATTTGTTAAATTGTTGATCTACTTGTTCTTGTTCTTCCTCACGTTTTTACTAGGGCTGTGCAAAAATTAATTGCGATTAATCGCATCCAAAATAAAAGTCTGTGTTTACATAATATATTTGTGTGTGCTGTATATAATTATTTTGTATATATAAATACACACACATGCATGTATATATTTAAGAAAATGTGTTATTCATATATAAAATATTTATATTTATATAATATAGATTACGTATTTATATATACATACAGAATTTAAGCGCAAATAATTCTTAAATATATACATGCATGCCTAGGTATTTATGTATACAAAGTAATTATATACAGCACACACAAATATATTATGTAAACACAGACTTTTATTTTGGATGCGATTAATCGCAATTAATTTTTGTACAGCCCTAGTTTTTACTATTTGTTAAATATTGTTTTTTTAAAGTTAAATAAATGTTACTTTTGTTAAATCGAGACCTGTAACATTTGTTAACATCATGTCATTTTTATGAAGTAAATTTAGCGAGCAAAATGTATCGGCTTAAGGAAATTGGCAGCCCGTATCGGTCCTCGGCTAAGGCTGATGGGGAAAAAATCGGCACTAAAACATCCATATCGGTCGATCCCTACAAAGAATGTCTCTTCAAGAATGACACCACTATACCCATCAACCACAACAATAAAAAAAGGAAACTTGCTTTTATACCTTTGTTCTGCTTCCAACAAAATAATGGGAGTCTAGTTTTGTTTCACTTGCACTGATCATGTGACTGTTAAGGGGAAAGTAGAAGTTTTCAGTTTGTGTTCGTATAATAAATAGAAAAGCAACTAAATAACATGCTTCTCTCACTACTTTGTAACACGCAAAACCGGCAGTCTAGCAGCTCCAACTTTAAATGCTTTCTTTTCCTAATAAAGTATTCTTTCTTTTATAAGACGGTGTTGATAGCATTGTCCAAATGTTGACACAATCTGAAGGACATGCTGTTTCTCTGCAGTTTTTGGCTCGTATGCTTGCATGTTTCCTTCTCGAGTCCATTCAGGCTGATACGAGCTTGAACTGAGTTTTGTGGGGTCAGCCAGTCTGATTTGTTGAAGTTCTCGTGTCTCTTTTGCTTCCAGGTCTAACATAAATATTTCAGCTTTGTCTTCCTGACTATGATGAAATGGTTTAAACGTTTCATTTTGGCTTCAGTTATCCTACACAATGTAGTCGAGTGACCGAATCAACCTGCTTGTTATATAACGCATGGAAATTCCCCATCTTGTTGTTTCCAATGGCTTTAATCCTGGGAGAACAGAAGGGACGGGTATATCCAGATGCTTTTCATAGTGGTTCGTAACGGTCTGAGAATACCCAAGTCCTGTGATGCATTTGCTTTGCAAATCCAGAGGTTTAGTCTGTGCTGGGATGGGGACTGACGTCATCCCTCCTGTGTTTCTGTGAAATGGGAGACTGTGACTCCCTGTATGACTGGAGACAGGGTCTAGAAATCCTCCCAACCCTCTTTACTAGGGGTGTAACGATACCCCCATGCCATGATTCGAGACATATCACGTTACTGAACTCACGATGCGATACTCCAAGACATGATAAAAAGTTAACAAAAAAATTACCTGTTGATTTAAATGCTAAATGTGGTAGTAAATAGAGCCAGACCGATATATCGGCCGGCCGATATTAGGCATTTTCCAAAATATCGGTATCGGCAGTTATAATGGCTGATAAATGAATATTTAAAAAATAAAATAAAAACAGACGAAACACGCTTCAATCATCTCTTTCCTTGGCCTGTTATATTGAAAATGTATGTTTTACAATTTGCAGTATGATGTTATCCATTGCTAAATTATGGCTCATCATAGACTAGCTAACGCCACTTTCATCAGTGGAAGACCGCTAACGTTAACATTAATGAGCTTAGAAAACCACAATGAACTTTTTCTGCCTAAATAAAGTAATTATTACTGTATTTATAACTAGCAAATCTCTAGTTACAGTCCCTGCATTGTAAAATGTAAGTTAGACTTGCGAGGAGTGAACATTTAGACATTGAGAAAAAGTATCAAACGTATCTTGAGCAGAAAAGTTAGCTTTTCTTTTACACGTGTGTGTGAAATCCAACAATATTTAATATCGGCCGATATATCGGATTTTAAAACCCAAAATATTTGTATCGGTATCTGCCTTCAAAATTCTTTATCGGTCGGGCTCTAGTAGTAAATGAATATGCTTGGACTCGGTGCTGGAAACCCAATGCACTGGACAGTGGTGACACTAAAAATGAGTCTAAAAATCCACCCAACCCTTTTTACCAGGGGTTTAACGATGCCCTCATGCCACAATTCGAGATATAACACGTTACTGAACTCGCCATGAAGGGCAAAATCAGCTATAGACCAAAACCACCTTTTGGACTAGTCTGTAAACGTATTTTTTTCTGCTGTAAAATTGGGTATTTTAACATGGGCGTCTATGGGATTGACTCCCTTTTGGAGCCTGTCTCTAGTGGCCAGTCGATGAATTGACTTCCATGTTGGATTCAAGAGGGAGAGTCAGGAAAGGATTTATTTTAGCGGCCGTCAAAATATTTTCATAGCAGGAAAAAACCCTGATAACTGATTGCAATGCTCACCAAAATTGGACAGTTGAAGACTGGAAAACGTTGCCTGGTCTGATGATTCTGGATTTCTGTTGAGACATTCAGATGGTAGAGTCAGAATTTGGCGTAAACAGAATGAGAACATGGATCCATCATGCCTTGTTCCCACTGTGCAGGCTGGTGGTGGTGGTGTAATGGTGTGGGGGATGTTTTCTTGGCACACTTTAGGCCCCCTAGTGCCTAGGGATGCACCGATATGAAAATTTTGGCCTATACCGATAACCGATAATTTTTTATAGCCGATAACCGATATATCGGCCGATAAACTTAAATCCAAATTTTTATCTAATTTTGAGAGCTTCATTACAAAAACAAAAATCTCACAACGAAATCCACGTCCCAAGCGCACAATTATAATGATGTTCTCATTATAGTGTTATAGCCGATATGACAGATTTGTGCTGCATTGCGAACCGTATTTTCATTTTTTGAAGAGATTTCAATCATATTTCAAGAAATTCAAAAACATAAACAGTGCTCAACAAGTGTCTCAGCTGAAGGAAATAATACATTATTTATCGGCTTTAATATATCGGCCACATTTTCTTACCAGGCCGATAACGATAACATTAAAAAATAACATATATCGGCCGATACCGATATATCGTGCATCCCTACTAGTGCTAATTGGGCATCGTTTAAACGCCACGGCCTACTTGAGCATTATTTCTGACCATGTCCATCCCTTTATGGCCACCATGTCCCCATCCTCTGATGGCTACTTCCAGCAGGATAATGCCCCATGTCACAAAGCTCGAATCATTTCAAATTGGTTTCTTGAGTTGACTGTACTATAATGGCCCCCACAGTCACCAAATCTCAACCCAATAGAGCATCTTTGGGATGTGGTGGAACGGGAGCTTCATCCCACAAATCTCCATCAACTGCAAGATGCTCTCCTATCAATATTTCCAACATTTCTAAAGAATGCTTTCAGCACCTTGTTGAATCAATGCCACAAACACAGTATTAGTATGGTGCTCCTATTAATCTATTAGGTGAGTGTATATTGGCGTACTTCACAAACTTCTCCATTACAAACATGTACTGTCAAAACTACATACATCAGTGAATAGTAGAGTAGTCCTATTTTATCTTTGAAGAGATTTCAGGAAATGACAGTCCAGTGGCCTCATATCCAGTGCGAGAGGGAAAGTAAAGGACAGGGAGGGACGAGACCGGAAACAGAAGAGATCGGCATGCAGACGAACTGCTGTGATGCGGCAGTGAGTGCAAACGGGGGGGAATCTCTCTTTTTAAACCGGCCTGTGTGTTTCTGGCTCGCTCTGAAGAGTGGCTTTTGTAGATAAGGTCTCTAGAGTGAAATGTCACAAGCCAACAACGGATATTGTGTCCGAGCGGGAGAGAGTGAGAGGAGGGATTGTCTGTCTGTGCTTTAAACACTCGGATTACTGTCATCCTCTTCAACGGCTCTGACACCCGTCCACATGGAGTGGCTTTACACACCCAGACTCAACAAAAACGCCATCGTTTATTCATCCTTAATTGCTCGGCGTTATTTCTTTGCATATTGTATGCAGCTCCTGAATTGACATAATTACACCAAAAATGCATTGTAAACGTATTATAAAACATTCAAAATATTATCTTTAAAATATCTAACCTTAAAGGCCTCCTGAAATCAAAATGTATGGGGTTTTTTTTTAGCTTTAAGTATCGATATGTTAGCCTTAGGCCCCCGTCCACACTACTGCGTTTTCGTTTACAAACGGAGAATTAAAACGAATACGATCTCCGTCCACACCTGCGTATTAGAAATGATCTCCGTCCACATTAAAACGACTGAAAACGCGGATCACGTGACCATTCACCAACACTGGGCATGCGCGTGCCGGTGTAAACAGTGATTGACGAATCAGGGAAGGATACGTCATTACTAATAGCACCCAATCATAGAGTCGCGCTTCAGCGTTTCTGAAGTCCTATGTTTTGTCTCGTCTACAGTAAAACGCCCTCCGGAGATTCAAAACGCAAAACGGAGCTGCAGCGTTTCTAAACTTCTCCGTTTTAGGTCTTCGTTTTTCCCGTCTGGATGGGAGGTGCAAACGTAGCAAAAGGTCTCCGTTTTTAAACGAAAACGCAGTAGTGTGAAGGTATAATATGCAAAACCCCAGTGTTGTAGTCGAGACCACCTCACTCGAGTCGGAGTCGACACCGAGTCCATAGAGAGTCGAGTCCGAGACCAGAGACGGTCGAGTCCGAGTCGAGACCGAGACCAGTGAGGGTTGATTACCTAATCTACTTTTATTTACTTAGAGAAATCCTTTTTTTTTTTTACTGAATTTACTTAGAGTTTAAAAAATATGATCAGTTTAGGGTAAAAAGGCCACATAGTAGGTGGTGTTAAAAGTAATTTTATTACAATTTGTCATGCGCAGTTGCGCACTAGAAAATCACCAATCACTGGGCGTGTCAATCAATTTAAAGAAATATTTTATTAACATACATTAATAATCATGAAAAATATTTTGAATTGAACACGAGTGGACTCGGGAATAATAAAAAAAAAACTCCTAAAAAAAAAAAGGTTCGAGTACGAGTCAATTCCGAGTCCAAATGGACACGAGTCCATGACAAGACCAAGACCACTAAAATATGGTCTCGAGACCGAGTCCGAGTCTCGAGTACTACAACACTGCAAAAACCTCTAGGCCAATGTTATTTATTTTGTTTAGTTGATTACTTAGAATATCCCAAATGTTTCCCAACTATTTGTAAATCGTGAGAAAATTGCGTTTTTTTTTAACCAAGAAAACGGGGCGTGAGGAGTCGCCAGTCAATGACGTCATATCTGCGTTACCCCCGGTTTCCGCCAGGTTTGACCTCGTACTGCAATAGTAACCATGGCGACAGACGTGGACAACTGGGTCGGTTATGCCCTTTATGCGAGCTCAACGGCGCGAGCGTCCCTAGCAGGGTTTTGTTCAAACATTATGGACCATGGCAAGCAGACTTTGAGACAAAAAGAGGACTAGAACGAAGATCAACATCTTTTGAGATGCCGAGAGCATGTTACTTGAGCAAACAGGTGAGCAACTCCATGTATATAAAACTTATCAATGTTCTAGTTCAACATGATGAAAAGTTAGAATATGATCTGTATGTTAACCTAGCTTAGTCTCATACAGCCAACACACAAACGAACATTCAACAAACACGAATGCCGTTTAGCGTGATAGTGAAACTGTTAAAGCAAGTGAAGCAGTGCTGCATTACCTCAAGTTTAATTCCTCTAATAAAAAGCGTGTAGTTCGGTACAATGAAATGTCCTTATTCCTTTAACTCATATCCGCGGGATTCGCGTTGCGCTGGTGTACGTCTAGCAATCGCGCCTTGCTTCATACTACAGTCATGCTAAAAACGTCAATGTATCATCCATAAGCTTGACGACAAGATCTATAATTCCACTTAATACCGAATATACGTCATCAATATACGCCTTTATTATTATAAGAAGTTAGCGACCCCTGGTGGCGAAACAATCTTGCATATTGTACCTTTAAAGTTATGGATAATCTGGTGTGTTCCAAAACAATGACAAAATTAGCATTTAGGAGATATAAGCATTCAAAACTTCCGCTAAAGTGGATCAGGGATGTTTATGACATCACCGCGGACTTTAGCTTCTGTCCAATCAAATGCTCTCTAGAATCTAAAGCTCCACCCCCTACGCCATAAATACCACCTGACCACCTGAGTTTTAATACGTTGGTTAAGAATTAAATGGCTCGAATTTATTCACAACTACTATTGAATTCACCGTATCATTAGCATGCGGATTCGCTTCAATAATGGCGTCACATACGACTTGCAGTCTGTGAGGTAAACTAAACGCTATTGGCTATTTGAAAAGGGGGAGGAGCCGTTCAATATGTCCCGGATCGTCATACAAGTGGGCCTTTTAAAAACAACCACCTTCATGTGATGGTTGGATCATTATCCATTGCTCCATCGGTGGAAAATAAAGTCTTATCTGCTCGACTACTTTCAGGACACCAAATCTTGAGTTCTGCTTCAATGTTTTTCATGTAGAGGAATTCAAAACACCCCCTCCAAAAAAACTCTGTCATAAACAAACCCCTTGTATCATATTCACAGTCTGAAGCTGGCTTTTGAGATAAACATCTAGCTTGTTTTTCCCCCGGCCCATATTGAGATTGTACCTCTGATGTGAAAAAGTACATTTTTACATCCTAAAGTAAGTGTCGTATGTGGAAATGGATCTTGTTTTTCATTTTCAGCTCCGGAAGCCTCTCGTTCCCCTTAATTAATGATCATTTGCCCAGAGGCGTACGGAAATGTTGTACTCTCTGTAGTTTATGAACACAAGAGCCTGTAGGCAGGTTACAGTGTTACACACACACACGGCTCTACTCTTTCTTGCGCTTGGATGCTTATCAGTACAGCTGCTTTACTCAATTTTAATGCCGAAAGCATTGCAACATTTGTTTTTAATTGGTGTCAATATCTCTGGTATATCTGATGATTGGCTGCTGTTTAATGTCAACATATAAAGCTGATATCAAAACTTAATTTTGCAGTACAAACTTTAGCCTATAGATTAAAAAAAAATTCTTATACTCCATTTTTAAGTGTTTTTATGTCTGATTTGAAAGGGAAACATAGATGCGTGTTTCCCTACCAATGTTTATTTGGACATTGTTTAGACTAGTTTTCCCTCGTCATGACTTTGATAGTTTGATTTTATTTCCGTGAGTCAGTTTAAATTGATTTTTTTTGTAGGTAAATGTTGTTTATTGCTGTAAATTATAAAGATTGTTTGTTTGATCAGTGTTATTATAGAGACGACAGCAGCGATATTAGACTTTAAGAGCTGCACGATATACTGTTACTCATGTGATGCAGAATCGTGTCACGCTTGAATGGTTTAAAGTCATATTAGAATGCACACGATTAATTAAATTAATTTTTATAGCAAATTACTCAATTCCACCAAGTATTCATTTTCGATTCCCAATCTTATATACTATATGTATAAGTATGCATTAGGGCTGGGCAACGATTAATCGCGATTAATCGATTAGTCGCATCCAAAATAATAGTGTTTACATAGTATATGTGTGTGTCTTGTATATAATTATTTTGTATATAAAAGTTCATATATATATATATATATATATATATATATATATATATATATATATATATATATATATATATATTAATATTTATTAGGGCTGTGCAAAGATTGATTGCGATTAATCGCATCCAAAATAAAAGAATGTGTTTACATAATATATGTGTGTGTGCTGTGTATAATTATTTTGTTTATATAAATACACACATGCATGTATATGAAGAGTTCAGATGCAAAAGCCTCTAAATGACATTTTAAATTTTCTTCTTTAATGATGATTTTTATCAAACTTGTATATTTAAGTTCAGTGATTTCACTTAAATGGCTATGATAATTAACTATTAATTGTTATTTAAGTGAAATTACTGAACTTAAATATACAAGTTTGATAAAAATCATCATTAAAGAAGAAAATTTAAAATGGCATTTAGAAGCTTTTGCATCTATACTCTTCATATATTTAAGAAAATGTGTTCTTCATATATAAGATATGTATGTTTATATATAATATAGTTTATGTATTTATATATATATATATACGCAGTATTTATGTGCAAATAATTCTTAAATATATACATGCATGCATATGCATTTATATATACAAAATAATTATACACAACAGCACACACACACACACATATTATGTAAACACAAACTTTTAATTTGGATGCGATTAATCGCAATTAATCTTTACACAGCCCTAATATTTATGTTTAATATAAATTATGTATAAATATATACATGCAAATATTTCTTGCATGTGCGTGTATTTATATATACAAAATAATTATATACACTACGCCCACATATATTATGTAAACACAAACTTATTTTGGATGCGATTAATCGTTGCCCGCTGAAGCTTAGATGAGCACAAGTTTGTAGTACAAGTGGACAAGTCCACTTACGCTAGCTGTCAACTACGTCTGTGGTCATTTGGCTACCAGTGTCCTTTATTCTTAAGCAAACAGACATGCATGCACTTTAGAAATCGTCCTGACAAGGTCATTGCCGGGCCGGCTCTTAGTGTGAGTAGCTGTAGGCGAGGACACTCGTCTCTGAACATGTGTGGCTGTCTGACTGCGGGACTGGCCTGTAATTACACAGACATGTGTGAAGGGAGTATGTCCATGGGACGAGTTTCTGCCTGAACCGGTATGCCCTCCCAGGCCTCTTTTACCCCTCTACCCCTGTCATAAATCAAAGGGCCAGCTGCCAGCGGCTCATTATCTGTGTAATTATCTCATCCTGCAGTCCTGCTTTATCTCCAGTGCCTTCACCCGTCCTTTCCCAGACAGACCCTGCATGAGCCGGCCTCTGATCCTGCAGCCCGTCTTCATCACTGATATCTCGAATCACGTTTTTAATTGGGATTTTAATGAGCTTCTGGGATTGGTGAAGGGATACATCTCTTTCAACATGAAGATTCATATATATGTTTATTCTACGATATTTTGATTATAGAAGCTTAATAAAAATGTTGCTTTAAATTATGATAGCTTTATGTGATAAACTGGTTGAAAGTTCAGACATTATTCACTGTAAAATGCACTTCCTCCTTTAAAAACAATTCACAATACTCCTTTTTTGCATATGGTTGAGAATACGGCACTGTATGCAAAGTCGTTGGTCCTCGCTGATGTCGTATCGGGACACCCTAGATTTGACATACAGAAACAAGAATAGGATTCGAGAGCTTGGCTACTATTAAATCTGAGAAAAAAAATCCCTGAACTCAACTAAAGTGCAGCAGGGTTGTTGTCAGCCAAAAAGCTGAAATTTTAGCACTTCCAGTTACTTTATTTTTGGTTAAATACTTAAAATAAGTTGTTCACACAAAAGAGTGACACACTAAAGATATCTTCACATTTTATTCTACGACATGAAACGCATCATACTGTAGTAGTGATTTGTGATTTACTTCAGGGCGAGTAAATCTCTTAACTGAAAACTCAAACTTCCCAGGAAAATGTTTTCTCTCTTTTAGCCGAGCTAAACTCTTCTGTTCTTTAATATTAAGAGAGAACAAAAATGTTCCTGGGAAGTTTTCAGTTAAGAGATTTACTCGCCCTGAAGCCATCTTAGGTGTAAATGACATTCTTCTTTCAGACGAATACAATCAGAGTTTTTTTTTAAAAATGTCCAAAAATGTATTATAGATGCACTTTAATGATGGAGAGATGCACTTTTATCATGGATAGATGCACTTTAATAATGATGAAGAGATGCACTTTTATGTTGGATAGATGCACTTTTATGATGGAGAGATGCACTTTTATGATGGATAGATGTACTTTTATCATGGATAGATGCACTTTAATGATGGAGAGATGCACTTTTATGATGGATAGATGCACTTTTATCATGGATAGATGCGTTTTTATGATGATCGATGCACTTTTATGATGGATAGATGCACTTTAATGATGGAGAGATGCACTTTTATGATGATAGATGCACTTTTATAATGGATAGATGCACTTTTATGATGATCGATGCACTTTTATGATGGATTCACTTTTATGATGGAGAGATGCACTTTTATCATGGATGGATGCACTTTAATGATGGAGAGATGCACTTTTATGATGATAGATGCACTTTTATCATGGATAGATGCACTTTTATGATGATCAATGCACTTTTATGATGGATTCACTTTTATGATGGAGAGATGCACTTTTATCATGGATGGATGCACTTTAATGATGGAGAGATGCACTTTTATCATGGATAGATGCACTTTATGATGATCGATGCACTTTTATGATGGATTCACTTTTATGATGGAGAGATGCACTTTTATCATGGATGGATGCACTTTAATGACGGAGAGATGCACTTTTATGATGATAGATGCACTTTTATCATGGATAGATGCACTTTTATGATGATCGATGCACTTTTATGATGGATTCACTTTTATGATGGAGAGATGCACTTTTATCATGGATGGATGCACTTTAATGATGGAGAGATGCACTTTTATCATGGATAGATGCACTTTTATGATGGATTCACTTTTATGATGATAGATGCACTTTTATCATGGATAGATGCTCTTTTATGATGGATATGTTGCACTTTTATGATGGATATGTTGCACTTTTATGATGGATATGATGGATAGATGCACTTTTATGGACTTCAAAAAATAGTGCCCATTCACTACCATTATAAAGCTTGGAAGAGCCAAGACATTTTTTAATATAACTCTGATTGTATTCGTCTGATAGAATTTCATATACACATAAGATGGCTTCAGGGTGAGTAAACCATGGGCTAATTTAAATTTTTGGGCGAACTAACCCTTTAATGGGGATGATTTTGTGACGGATGTGCAGTTCATTTATAGTCTACGTTTAGCTTTTGTTTATTCTAGCGATTGTATTTAAACTTAAAAGATTATCATGACAAGCTAAATGTGTAGAATCATAAACATTTGTTGGTCACAGACCCCATTTTCTGCAATAATCCAAAAGCCAATGTAAAATACTTTATTGGGTTTTTGTCGAGGGTAAAGCAAACTTCCAGGTCGGCCATGATGTTACGTTGGTGATGACGTGGACATTGAGAGCGAAGATGATTACCAAAAATATTCAGATTATTCATATTTCAATGAATCTGTCACCTTTGTTCCCCTTGTTCACTCTAAAATATTGGATTACATTCTTGGAATTTTCCATTTTTCCCAGTTAAACTATTCCTTTAAAGATTCCTAAGTTGTGTAAGAGGTTCTCTAAAGTAATGCATGGTTTCCTGCACTTTATGTTCAGAATATTTTCGCCTGTGTCCTTATTTTTGGCAGCAGTCTCATAAAACAGTCCCCTTCCTTTACTTTGAAACATGTTTGTTTTGCAACAGTATATCTTTGCTTATTACCAGCAATAATAAACCCAAGCCCAGAGGCAGCGAACCAACATCTATAGTGAGATTATGGATGTTTGTCCTCTGCATTTTTTTGAGGATTCTTCTCGGTAATGTTTTTGTGCGTTTCAAAGTGTGATTTCCTCTCAGAGCATTATTGACTTGTAAAAGCAGCAGAACGTAAGGCATGAACGCCTGGTTCTCCATGCCTCGTTAAACCCCGTTTCAACATACTTGGGTCTCAGTGGTCTCTTCTGATTGGCCAGTGCTCGGGTCATATGCTTTTATTGTATATGCATTCTTGTCTCCATAATGAGGGATAGCCGCTCCAGGAACTGTTACAGTGCACGAGATCTCGAGCAGCGTTGGGTTTTGAAACAAAGGACCCGTTTGACTAATTGACTTGCAGTGCCATAGATCGACGTGGCAGTGCTGTTTGAATGGACCTCTGTCTCCAAGTGTCCGGCAAATCCAGTTTTGGGGTTTCCTCTGGGTTCACCGCACAGTGTCAGGAATTTAACTAAGCCAATTTTGGTGAAAGTCCCTTTGTAGTCAATCATTTCATTACTTAAATGCATCTTTGATCACCAAAATAACATTTAAAATTGTTTTTTCTGTGAAATAATTATTCATGCTGAATGTAACTCGACACCCTTGACTCTTTAGTATGCGCGGTTGTGTAAATATGCAAATGAGCCCCGCCTCCACTCACTCAGCTCAGAGAGCCACTGGTTGATTGGTTACAAGGTCGTTTGTGTATCGTCAGAAACACCAGCGATTTCACACCGTGTTTTTGGTTCACTGAAAATACTCAACAATGCTGTCGACGTATGAATTTACACATGATTTGTCTTAAAGCATATTAAAAACACAATTTAAAATCTTGATTGAGGGGGACTTTAGGGTTAGTTCACCCTAAAATGAAAATTCATGAAATGAAAAGTCATCATTTACTCACTCCTGTGTTGGTCCAATCTTTGTGGGTGGAGGCGGGGCTAATTTGCATATTAATAGAACCACATATACTAAATGAGGCAAGAGTGTCGGGTTACATTCGGGCTATTTTAAGGCATGAATACTTATTTAAATATTTTTTTTTTCCTTGGAAAAAAAATTAAATGTCACTTTTAAGAGATGGAGTTAGAGTAGAGACTACAGGGGACTTTTAAAATATTTTGACTTGTGTTTTTGCGTAGTTCCTGCTTTACCAGCCACTGTCCATGACCAGTTACATCATCTCTAATGCATTCACAAGAACGTGCAACAGAAAGCCCTCAGTGTTTCACATGCGATAACGATTGTTTCAAGAGAGTGCAAATTCCTTCTGAAAGATTCTGTTGATCACCAGCCGAAACCTCACTGTCCGCGTTTTGTTTTTGTTGTTTTGTTCAAGAATGCCCTGCTGATGCTAAAGGAAGATTACAGAACAACTTTGCCAGGTTTTGTCAGCCTCGTAAAGTCTGGTACGTCTACAATGTGACCCAACCTGTATTTGTATGAAAAAAGGGCGTGTCTACAAGGGGGAATATCATATGATTGCCCCCCCCCCCCAACATCATTGGGCTAGATTTACTGATCCAGCGCCATTGGATCAGAGCGCTGTCAATCACTGCTTGATTTGCGATTCGTGACTTATCAAGCCAGTAATGTTAGATTAGCTAACGTAACTTCGGCAGACTGTATAGAGATGACTTGTCGGTGTTATTACGCGGCAGCGCACACGACTACATAAATATAAAATAGATGCATATTACTTTATCTGTTGTTTCAAACACTAAAAGCACTATTTTTCCAAAAGAGCCGTACCGTGGTAAACATTAAAATGTGAGAACGTTAACGTCATAGCTGTGTAATTTATACTTATACTTAATGGGGTTTTGTTTATTTGTACACTGTAACAAGACATCCAACGTTTCTTTAAGAAGAAAACATGTCAGACAGATTTCATGGAGACACACATGCACATTAATTCATGCCTAGGTGATGGTTTTTATTTATTAGAACAAAACTGTGTGGTCCAATCCATGTAAAATACAAAACTTGTTTAGTGCCACATTTAATAACATTTATTTAGTAGTTCACTTTTAAAAAAAACTTTGCTGATAATTTACTCACCCCCATGTCATCCAAGATGTCCACGTCTTTCTTTCTTCAGTCGAAAAAAAGAAATTAAGGTTTTTGATGAAAACATTCCAGGATTTTTCTCCATATAATGGACTTCAATGGGGACCAAACGGTTCAAGGTCCGAATAAGAGTTTCAGTGCAGCTTCAAAGGGCTTTAAACGATTCCAGACGATGAATAAGGGTCTTATCAAGCGAAACGATTGCTCATTTAATAAATAAATAACAAAGTTTAAGTTTTATAAGCTCAAATGTTCACCTTGCTCTGTTCTGTGATGCGCGTTTGTGACTCTCCTGTTCGAACTCGTTCATTAAAATGAACAAATCTTTTTTGAGTCATTTGGTAAATTTAACGAATGAAAAGACTCGAAAAAAGATTTGTTCATTTTGATAAACGAGTCGAACAGGAGAGTCACGAACTCAGGAGAGTCATTTTGTTCATTTCGTTCGTTGAATCAACCAAATGACACGGAAAAAGATTCGTTCATTTTGATAAACGAGTTCGAACAGGAGAGTCACGAACGCGAATCACAGAACAGAGCAAGGTGACCCTTATTCATCGTCTGGAATCGTTTAAAGCCCTTTGAACAGTTTGCACTGAAACTCTCATTCGGACCTTGAACCGTTTGGTTTCCATTGAAGTCCATTATATGGAGAAAATCCTGGAATGTTTTCATCAAAAGCCTTAATTTCTTTTCAACTGAAGAAAGAAAGACGTGGACATATTGGATGACATGGGGGTGAGTAAATTATCAGCAATTTATTAATTTTTTTAAAGTGAACTACTCCTTTAATATATTCTAAACAAGTATTTAATTCCAGTTTAATTTTTTTGGCCGCCCCTGCTTTCCTTTCTGGGAAATTCTCAAATATGTGTTGTCTTTTTGACTGTTTCAAGGTTGTAAAGTGTGAAGTTCCTGATGTCCTCAGGTTGTAGCCGTTATAGTTGATTGAGCCGATATGGTGAATAAGGTGCAGTATGGACCCGGGAGAAGAATCTTCCTCTAAATCTGTTGCTATCCTTTAAGTAGTTTTCTGACCATATGGTCCCCAAATCCTCCGAGAGCTCAGCAAAGTGCACCTCTAATACTCTCCTTATGGTCTAGTTAGGCGTTACAGAGAGCACTGAGGTCCATATGACTGTTTGTGGGTGCCAAAAATCACAAAGTAGGATGTGGTCTTTGGACGTATTATATTCACAACCATACTGTATTATTGGTGACACTTTACAATAAGGTTCATTAGTTAACATTAGTTGTGTTAACTAACATGAGCAATGCATTTGTTACTGTATTTTTTAATCTTTGTTGCATATGAAATATGATACCAATGCAATATTGATATTTAACATCTTGAAAATTGGATTAGAATGGCCAATTAATAGGATCTACATGCTGGATGATGATGGCTGAATTAAACATGCGATGTAATGAGTTATGGTGACAAGATATTACAGTTTGCATGCTGTTTAAAAGAAAATGCATGATTATATACAAAATGCTGCATGCTCATAAATCTAAAACCAGCTACAGGATGATGGGATATGTTAGTTTTACACTCTTTGTCTGGTATTCAACTATTTTTCCACAAGTGCAATCCAAATATTGGACTTGAACAAGTCTTGGACAGCAGTAAAGCTCTAAAACAGTCCTGATGTTTAAAAGATGTCTAAATACGCTGCAAATGTCCCCGTGTTGATGAACGTGTCTGTTAACATTGCTATACAGGACCTCAGTGAGACCTGTCTCTGCACCTGAGAGCGCTGGCTTGACTCCAGATAGCAGACGCACAAGAGGAGGTCTCATTAACTCCTGATGAGAGACGGGCACCAGTGGACAAGGGCCACATTGACCTCACGAGCACGAATAAATAAAGCCCAGCTCCTGAACGGGCTCCTGTATTGAACCCCCGAGCGCTGTTAGTCTTTGAGTTGTTGTTTCAGAGATAGCCTGTGCCCTCAGATTGTGTGAAGACTGGTTTGTTTAGCTTCAAACATGAGTGTAGATTCTATGGAATCTTGTTTCTGGAATAGAATGTAAAATAAAAAGGGAATTCTGACTTTTTTTCTCACAATTGTGAGTTTATATCTCACAATTCTGACTTTATTTACTACAGGATTGTGAGATGTGAAGTCAGAATTGTGTGTTATAAAGTCAGAAATGTGAGATTTAATCTATTCTGAGGGATTAGAGTTAGAATTAGCCTGATAACTCGCAATTGTGAGTTTATGTCTCACAATTCTGAGAAAAGATGTCAGAATTTCGACTTGCAATTATGTGTTATAATGTCTGAATTGTGAGATATAAACTCGCAATTGTGAGAAAAAAAGTCCGAATTGTGAGATAAAAAGTCGCACTTCTGACTTTATATCTCACAATTTTGACTTTATATCACGTAATTCTGACTTTATATCTCACAATTCTGACTTTATATCTCGCAATTCTGACTTTATATCTCACAATTCTGACTTTATATCTCACAATTCTGACTTTATATCTCACAATTCTGACTTTATATCTCGTAATTCTGACTTTATATCTCGCAATTTTGACTTTATATCACGTAATTCTGACTTTATATCTCGCAATTTTGACTTTATATCACGTAATTCTGACTTTATATCTCACAATTTTGACTTTATATCACGTAATTCTGACTTTATATCTCACAATTCTGACTTTATATCTCACAATTCTGACTTTATATCTCGCAATTCTGACTTTATATCTCACAATTCTGACTTTATATCTCGCAATTTTGACTTTATATCTCGCAATTCTGACTTTATATCTCACAATTCTGACTTTATATCTCGCAATTCTGACTTTATATCTCGCAATTCTGACTTTATATCTCGCAATTTTGACTTTATATCACGTAATTCTGACTTTATATCTCACAATTCTGACTTTATATCTCACAATTCTGACTTTATATCTCACAATTCTGACTTTATATCTCACAATTCTGACTTTATATCTCGCAATTCTGACTTTATATCTCGCAATTCTGACTTTATATCTCGCAATTCTGACTTTATATCTCGCAATTCTGACTTTATATCTCGCAATTTTGACTTTATATCACGTAATTCTGACTTTATATCTCGCAATTCTGACTTTATATCTCACAATTCTGACTTTATATCTCGCAATTCTGACTTTATATCTCGTAATTCTGACTTTATATCTCACAATTCTGACTTTATATCTCGCAATTCTGACTTTATATCTCGCAATTCTGACTTTATATCTCGCAATTCTGACTGTTTAAATTTGCAATTTTGACTTTATATCTCGCAATTCTGACTTTATATCTCACAATTCTGACTTTATATCTCGCAATTCTGACTTTATATCTCGCAATTCTGACTTTATATCTCGCAATTTTGACTTTATATCACGTAATTCTGACTTTATATCTCACAATTCTGACTTTATATCTCACAATTCTGACTTTATATCTCGCAATTCTGACTTTATATCTCGCAATTCTGACTTTATATCTTGCAATTTTGACTATCTTGCAATTCTGACTTTATATCACGCAATTCTGACTTTATATCTTGCAATTTTGACTATCTTGCAATTCTGACTTTATATCTCGCAATTCTGACTTTATATCTTGCAATTTTGACTTTATATCTCGCAATTCTGACTTTATATCTCACAATTCTGACTTTATATCTCGCAATTCTGACTTTATATCTCGCAATTCTGACTTTATATCTCGCAATTTTGACTTTATATCACGTAATTCTGACTTTATATCTCACAATTCTGACTTTATATCTCACAATTCTGACTTTATATCTCGCAATTCTGACTTTATATCTCACAATTCTGACTTTATATCTCGCAATTCTGACTTTATATCTCGCAATTGTGACTTTATATCTCGCAATTCTGTCTTTATATCTCGCAATTCTGACTTTATATCTCGCAATTCTGACTTTATATCTCACAATTCTGACTTTATATCTCACAATTCTGACTTTATATCTCGCAATTTTGACTTTGTCTCGCAATTCTGACTTTATATCTCACAATTCTGACTTTATATCTCACAATTCTAACTTTGTCTCGCAATTCTGACTTTATATCTCGCAATTCTGACTTTGTCTCGCAATTGTGACTTTATATCTCGCAATTCTAACTTTGTCTCGCAATTCTGACTTTATATCACGCAATTCTGACTATATCTAGCAATTCTGACTTTATTACACAAATCTGACTTTATATCACGATATTCTAACTTTATATCTCGCAATTCTGACTTTATATCTCGCAATTCTGACTTAATATCTCGCAATTCTGACTTTATAACACGCAATTGTGAGATAAAACGTCGCAGTTATTTTTTTCTCTTTTTTTTTATTCAGTGGCGGAAACGAGCTTCCATAAGATTCAGTAGATTCACTTGTTTGGTGGGCGGGCATTTTATGTCAAAAATCGACATTTATGTAACGTTTATAGCAATTTAGTCGAGTAATTGGCGTGTTTTTTCTTTGTGTCAGTGTTTGTGATGAATAGCAACCCTTGGAGGCTGTTCAGGCTTTATGAAGTGGATGGCTGTGAATCGTGTTATTGTGTGTCTGTTGGAGAAGGTGGCAGCTGGTGATTTTGGCAGCGGGATGATTTCTGTGGTCTGTTGAGAGCAGATAGTGACCCAGTGTGTCCCGAGACACGGATCTGTCCGTTCTTTATAGTACGTCAGTGTGTTTTAATCTCTTAGAAACAGCAGTTAATCATTTAACTGTTGCGAAATAATCTTAATTAGAATACTATTGCTAAAAGAAAATGTCTATGAATACACATAGAAATGTGTTTAGCAGTAGCAGTCATATTCATCTTTGTTTTTTACTTTATTCTGATTTAATAACCAGTTTGTTGGGAATTGAATAAAATATATGCGTTTATTATTATTATTATTAGTAGTCGTGAGTTGTAGTAGTTATGCTATTCATGCAAAGTTTGAGAAATGTGTTTCTCACTTGAGAATGCATGGCCGTTATGAAAATTGGTCATTTCGCACACTTTCATCTATTTAGACTAAGAATGCTTTTGGGAAATGTAGCATACACCAATTAATTGGCCAGTGATTTATTAACTGATAACTGCTTGATTAACCTGTTTAACAGCAGTGTCAGTTGCAAAGTTGAGTAAATATTCGGGCTGGGTAATAAATATTGATTTCTTGATATTAAATAATCGATTCTCATTTTTATGAACCGATATCGATTCTTAAATCTCAAGAATCGATTAGTCATCCTGTTTCATTTGAATGAATGGAACATTGTATCGCGGCTGCGCGCATCCAAAAAATCGCAATAATCTTTGTCCTTTGTTACTATTGATATGAAACAAAGTCTCAATTTTCAAATTCCGTCCATTTTCTTTAGAAATTCAAAAACATAAATAGCGTTTTGGCACTGTGGCGTGAGATCGCTCTGGAGAAGCAGCAGCGCTGATCTCTCTTCCGGGTTAATAATACCAGTCACAGCGCCAAATAAACATGAACGAGCATCTGAAAGTGTGTTAAAGATCGAGTACAACTTATCGAAATCCGTATCATGTCACATTGATTCGCTCAATCAGCGTTTCAACCGTGGAAAGACGTCAGTTCAACAGCTTGTAATCAATGTCATGTATCGTCATATTTACCTCAGAAAACCCACATAAACTCGTTAGTCAGCTAGAAAAAATAACTCTAGAGAGGAGCATTTTGCTAAATATATACACCATATTACATATGCATTATTATCTTTATGTTCTTCAATATGTAATGCATATTTGAATAAATCTGGCAATCTGGAAATAATATTCTTATATTAAAAATAAATAAAAGTGTAATTTAAGTGTTTGTATAGCTACAAAACAGTTAATTGTTACCTTCATATTAGGCTAATGAAGCCTAGTAGGCTACAACTAGACTCCCATAGTTTTTCAGCATTAGTTGATTTGATTTCCTTAAGAAAATTTGCCATTTATTGTAACTGATATCCAAAATAATCAATATTGAATCGAATCGGAATCTAAATCGAATCGAATTGCAAGCTTGTGAATCGAAATCGAATCGAATTGTGAAATTTGTCTCAAGCCCTAGTAAATATCTTGTAAAATCAAAATGTTGTCTCTCATAATATGCAAATTCACACATCATCACCTTGCTCAAGACATTGGCCCAGCTGAACACGAATATTTACTTTTAATTTCCTTTCTCTTGCAGTTGTGATGTCTTGACGCAGTATTAAGCCCTTTTGAAGGATCTACAGTGAGTGCTGATGGAAACTGCGGCTCCAATATGAGTGTTCATGATGTTGGCGGGAGACGACGCTTTGAGGACTCCGAGTTCACGCTGCGCATCTACCCAGGGGTCATCGCCGAGGGCACCATCTACTGCCCCATCACCGCCCGCAAGGTCACTTCAGCCGCGGAGGTCATCGAGCAGATCATCGACCGGCTGCAGCTAGATCGGACGAAATGCTACGTCCTAGCGGAAGTCAAGGAGTTCGGTGGGGAAGAATGGATCCTCAACCCCACCGACTGTCCCGTCCAGCGCATGATGCTGTGGCCTCGCATGGCTTTGGAGAACCGCTTCAGCAGCGAGGACTACCGCTTCTTGCTCCGGGAGAAGAACCTCGACGGCTCCATCCACTACGGGAACTTGCAGATGTGGTTGCAGGTCACGGAAGAGCGGCGGCTCATGGTCGAGCGGGGCTTTCTGCCGCAGCCCTCGCCGAAGGACTTCGATGACCTTTGCAACCTGCCGAACCTCAACGAGAAAACCCTGTTGGACAACCTGCGCAGTCGCTTCAAACAGGAGAAGATTTACACTTATGTGGGAAGCATCCTCATAGTCATCAACCCCTTCAAGTTCCTGCCTATCTATAATCCCAAATATGTTAAGATGTACGATAATCACCAGCTGGGGAAGCTGGAGCCGCACATCTATGCGGTGGCGGACGTGGCCTATCATGCTATGCTGCAAAGTAAGCAGAATCAATGCATTGTTATTTCTGGGGAGAGTGGATCGGGAAAGACCCAAAGCACCAACTTCTTGATCCACCACCTCACGGCTCTCAGTCAGAAAGGCTTTGCTAGCGGAGTGGAGCAGATCATCCTGGGCGCCGGACCAGTGCTGGAGGTAAGAGCTGATTATGTTAATTCACAATATCACAAGGTTGTTGCTGGCAGTGTTTTTTATAGGTCAAGATTTATAAGTTTGTGCTTTAAAGGGTTAGTTCACCCAAAAATGAAAATTCTGTCAGTATTTACTCACCCTCATGTTGTTCCAACCCCGTAAGACCTTCGTTCATCTTCGCAACACAAATTAAGATATTTAAGATATTAAGATCACTCCTGCATACTAGTCCATAGGCTGCTTGAGGGAATGACTTGCTGTCCTCAAAGTCATTAAAGACATCGTTAAAATAATCTCAATCTTAAGTTTATCAAACGACGAGAACACTTTTGTGCGCAAAAAAACAAGAAAAATAACGACTTTATTTCAACTATTGGTTTATTTCTCCCTCTGCCTCGAGTCAGGTTACTTGTTTAATAGCGTAAGCTTCTGTTATTGTACGTCACACGCATCACACACACATGACCAGCGTCGGCCAATAGTGAGCCTACGTGTGACGTAGCTTTACGCAATCACACTACGTTAACGGACTATAGGCCCATGGAGAAGGAAGTGAATAGTTGAAATAAAGTCGTTATTTTTGTTTGTTTTTGCGCACAAAAAGTGTTCTCGTCGTTTGATAAAGTTAAGATTGAGCCACTGTAGTCACTTGGACTATTTTAACGATGTCTTTAATGACTTTTCGATGCCAGCAAGAGTCATTCCCTCAAGAAGCCTATGGACCAGGAGCAATCTTAGTATCTTAAATATCTTAATTTGTGTTGCGAAGATGAACGAAGGTCTTACGGGGTTCGAACAACATGAGGGTGAGTAAATACTGACAGAATTTTCATGTTTGGGTGAACTAACCCTTTAATAAGCCTTACATTCTGTCCTAATCATGGTTGGAAATGAATAGAGTTTCCAAATTGCGAATTGAAAATACGTCAAATGTCAATTTCGTAAAAACACCCATGTATTCCAAACAAGTTTACAATGGAAACATTTGTAGGGCACCTTGTGTACGTTAAAGTCGATCATTCTTTGAAGATGACGCTGTGTGTTTGGACAGATGGTGAGACCGAGTTATTTATTAAACTCATAAAAGACAAAAGTATCACAGGAATATTGGATTCTAAACAACAAAGGAATGCCACAATTTATCAAGATCTTGAAGCAGAACTGAGGGAGAAACACTCATATGTGCCGCTCACAAGTGTAAGAGGATTTCCTTGCCATTAATGCTTGGTTAACCGGCCTTCCGTTAAAAAATAATAGCTAGAGCGTTGGTTGCGATATACATAAACCTACTAACATCCATTGCCGTGATTTTTGGAATGACTTATCGCGAGAGGAAAAAAATACACTTGAGTAGCATAACATTGGTCAATGGAAAGTAGAGCCAGACCGATATATCGGCTGACCGATATTATCGGCCGATGTTAGGCATTTTCCAAACTATCGGTATCGGCAGTTATAATGGCCGATAAATGAATATTTCAAAAATAAAATAAAAACGGACGAAACACGCTTGAACCATGTCACGAGCGTTGGAGTTGTATAGTTTGTCCACCAGAGGGCACTCTACACCGTTCCTGTTGGCAACACTCGTTGAGTTGGTCACGATTGCTTGAATAACAATTAAAAGAACATCCCCATCAGTTCTCTTAACTCAAATAAGCATGACAAAATTTGTGACTATCATGTCCAGTTTCAAATAAATAAATAAAATATCGGCCGATATATCGGATTTTAAAACCCAAAAATATTTGTATCGGTATCGGCCTTCAAAATCCTTTATCGGTCGGGCTCTAATGGAAAGCTATCATTTCGCAAAACATTTAGAAAATATCGCAAAAGTTTTGCGGAGATCTGTAATGGAAACGCTAAAAATCACCCTAACAAAGGCGCAAATTAGAGGTCGACCGATTATCGGCGCCGATATTAAGCATTTTTTATGTTTATCGGTATCGGCCATTTTCAAAACCGATTTGCCGATAAAATAATTTTATTTTGAAATGCGCTATATTTGGGTCTAACGCAGCCACTTCTGTCAACTCACCACTCTGTAGACTAGACTTATGTCCCCGCACATCTGATTTGTTGGGAGTCACGAGTCCGGCCAATCAGCCCGGCAAGCTAAATAAATTGAATAACTGTAAATAAATTGAATAAGTTTGATTTAATTAATTAAAAATGCTTTTTGTTTAAAATTACTACAATTTCATTTAAACATTAAAATAGAGTCTTAAAGTTTTACAAAATGTTTACAGAATGCTGCTGGGTACTCCCTGCACTTTTTACAATTTGTTATTATTATTATTATTATTATTAATAACAGTTCTCAGATTCAAAGATATGTTTGAAATTATTTAAAGAAAGTATTTGTCAAAACCCTTTGTTATTCTTAATTTTGACATTAATTTACAGTTTTACACCAGACATATATAAATTTATTATAGCCTATGTCTGGTGTAAAACTGTAAATTAATGTCAAAATTAAGAATAACAATTAAGAATATATATATATATCGGTTCACAAAATATCGGTTTTCGGTCTATTTGATCTCTAATAATCGGTATCGGCATCGGCCCTAAAAATCACATATCGGTCGACCGCTAGTGCAAATATCGCCCATTAATGGAAAAAGTTGATAACTGACTATGGACCTAAACCACTGTGACATGTGACTAGACGTTTTGTTGGTTGCTTTTCCAGTCATGCCACGCTTGGTATCTGTGTGTTTAACACTAAATGTGTTCTGATTGGTTGCAACATTTTAAGTTTCAGAGTGAACAGTCTTTTGAATCCTGAGGCATGGTGAGGTCCGTTTGAAATGCTCAACATCACACCTTCAATACACCAAGTTATTGTGTGCAATTGTCACATTCTTTGATATGCTTCCAGTTTCGTGTGCTTTGTGATCTAGATAAGCCTTTGACTGATGATGGTTTAGAAAAGCATACGCCAGGTCATGCGATACAATGTTACGGTCATAATGTAGTTGAAGTAACTTGTTTTAAAGCTGCTCTTCTGGATTCCAGTGATGCCAGTAATTCCACTCAGCTTTTGTCACCAAGAAGCACATGATCTTGTTTTGATAACATTATCAAAGTTACTGTGGTTATAGTTCATTTCTGTGCGTAGTTTACCGGAAGGGTATTTGCATTTGGTACCTGGAGGAATGAGTTTTTTTAAAGCCGTTTGCATGCATTTATTAAAGCTTACCTGCACCATAAAAGGCAATGATAAAATCAATGCAACTCTGGCGCTCGTGATCTTATGGTTTTGTGTTTCCAGCATTTTGAGTGTGCAATAAATAAGTGTATTTGAAGACTTCAGATGCCAAAGCCTCTAAGTCCGTCTAAAGTTTTTGTTTAATATTAACATTTTTATCAGGCTCCAATGGTTTCTACCCATGTATCGGCATTTCTGAATGGGCTGAGGCTGGGATTTAGTGAGTTTGAAGTGAAAGTACTTGAGCGTTTACCATGTGCGGAGAGCAATAACTCAATATTATTATCTCATTTTTGACACGAGTGGATTTTAGAGGTTTTCATTTATTATTAATTAATAATAATCACACACTACCGCATAAATATCTTCTGCCAAGTAATATATTTGATTATTTTGCAAGAATGAAGATTCTACCAAAACTTTTTGGGCAAAATAGTAATTTTAATTTTAGTGCCAAAATGGTTTTGGAGGGCCGAAATCATTGACCAAAACAAATGTTTAAAGTGCGTCGCGTACCGGACGAGAAGCACAGCGGCGCGTCACGCAGCGCCATGTCTTTAAAATTTGAACACATTATTCTCAATTGGCGTCCAGCTATGGCTCAGGACCTTGTTCAAAAACATAGAGCGCCATTTGCATAGTTTATATTAAATTTACATTTATTTATCTCAAATCGCTGTTAATGTACATGGCTTCACCCTGTGCTATTTTCACTCAGGTTAGCTTTAGCTTGCTAAATAAATACTATTGTTTTATGTGACAGTTGCCTAGACAACGGATAACGTTCCAACAAAATAACAGACTTAACAGACACTTTTTTATGATTAACGTTTAAACATGAGATATTATTCATAAAATGTAAATAATATATCAAGTTAAAACTCACACATCGTGTAGCTCTTCTACTAGGATTTTATTCGCGCGAATAGAATGTGCGCGTCTGGTGTGCGATACCTGGAGTTGTCCTAGACGTGGCGCGGTGTGACGCTGTGCTTCTCGTCCGATGTGCGACCCCCTTAATTAGCGCTTTTCTGATTGCACGTTTTGACCGTGTTCAGCATCCATTTTGTCCACACAATGTGGATACAACAGTTAAACATGTCAGCTGTGTGGACACTAGCTCTGGATTGACTATATTATTTACTTTTCAATTTGTAATTATAAGATTTGTCTAAAAACTTTAGTCTGTGCCGTTTTCTGTTGATGCATGAACAAAACTTAACTAAACATTTGTAGCGCGACTGCCATCCAAAAATCGCAAAAGGCTTTTAATATGAATTTTACATTTTTAAATCCAGTCAATTTATTTTATTAAGACATTCAAGCAATAAATGTTGTTTTGGCGCAATCATCTCATCTCTTTAGTTACTGCACATGATAAACATGAATGAACATCAGAAGGTATGTTGAAAGCATTACAACTTATCATAATGAATCCTGTCTCATGTAATCGCTCGACCAGTGTTTCAACCAGGGAAAGACGTCAATAATACAGCTTGTAGGCTATTCAGTGTCGCTTAACGCGACATTTACCTCAGGAAAACTATTCAATGTCTATAAAAAAGAGAATTTTTGCTAAATATATCTGTATTACAAATTCATTATATTTTTATATATCCTTTCAGTTTATTAAAAGTGAATAAATCAGTCATCAAAACAAGTTTATTGCCATTTAAATGTTTCAATGTTTATATATTTTTTAAATGTTTATAACTGGATTTTGTTATTAAAATGGTTAAAATAAAAACCGCCTTATTTATGCTACTCGATTTTTGCTATTTGAGTGTTGAATATTAATAAGTTCAATTAATTATTGTTATTTAATTTAGTTTTCGGCCCAGAATTTTCATTTCGATTCATCCCGAGTTACAATTTATGTTCCACTGAAGTTTAGTCACGAGAATGCGTATAATGTGTCTTTTTAGTTATGGAACTATTTGTTCTGCTAACACATTGTAAAAAAATATATGATAATTTTATTATACGAAATTATATCATGTCATCAATATTGATTTTTTTTCTTCTTCTTCTGTGGAACGCACAAGAAAAGGTTTTATTTACAAATTGAGTGTCTAGTGTTGTGGCAAAAACAGTTTAACAAACAAACAGCATCATAGTAAGAGACATTAGATTCAAATTGTACTTCAAAAGATGTTTATTCTTTTGAAGGAGGCTTGTTCACAAAAATACCGCGACAGCTACCTCGCGATAGGAACACAGACCTAAATGACATATAGAACAGACAGCTTTTATACACCTTTCTCCCCCCCGAGCTCCTTCTTGTAAGTTTCCGTTTACCCCGTAAAACCAGATAAAGCAGGTTTATTATAATGGTCTTCCTGCCCCTCGCCCCATGGTGTTTTACTGCCCTCACTCCTGTGAGAGCAAAAGTTGATGAGATCAAAAGGCTTTATAATGCGGTGGTTCCCTTGTCTATAAACAAAAGACTTTAGCATATCTTTGGCTGTGTGTGTGAGAGAGTTCCTGCTATGTAAATACAGAGTAAAAGGGGAGAAACACGTTTTAATTGAAAAGGAACAAACCTCATAATGTGGAACAAAAAGGAAAATAAAAGTACAAAGAAAAGAATATTAAAAACATTGAAATTTTCTATAACAATTCCTCCTCTTTATCATTCTCTGATAATAAAGAGTTTTAAATGTAAAAATAAATAAACAAATAAAAAAAAAGTTAAGCAAATAGTTAAACACTTTGTCTAAAACCGGGCTAAATGGGTAAACACTGTTACCGCATTTCTGACATAAAATCAGACCCTCAGTCATCTCAGACATAGGTTGAAGCATAGTAGGAATAAAGAAAAAGAACAATGAAAATAAAATAAAATAAAAATCCCTTATTTAAAATTTCTTTGTGGCCACACCCATGGAGTCCTAAGGTGGCACAGTCCATAAAGATATGCTTTCTGTTGTGTAGATGTCATCTTCAAACTTTTCGCCCATGCTTGTTGTAATACCAGTTGGTCAGTCTTTGTTTTCCTTTCAGTCCTGCTTTATTAGGCTTCCATCGCACTGTCGCACACTTCACACCTATACACTGGATCTTGGACCAAACAAATCAGACAGTTGGACTCCAATCTGGGAGCTGTCCCTTTTCCAAGACATGCACTGGATATGAACTTTTAGGAAGCAGGGATTCTGTGATTTAAAAGAGCATAGTACAACAAACAACAAAAGCGTACAGCATTCTTCAATCAATGTAAACAAAACAAATAATAAAGTAAACTCAAAGTAAAACAAAACAAACAGTTATCAAATGGTGTTATCTGTGTGGCTGCATTTAGCTGTGGCTATGTGTAAATTAATCATGCCTCAAAACAAAGATGGGGGAGTTTTACAATTGTGATGTAAAATTTGGTCCTGTTGTTGTAACAGGGAGCCAGCATGAGAATGTGAGTATGAGATGTGATCTGGCTCAAAATCTTCCCACACCAATGTTTTTGTTAAGAAGCATGATAACAGTGCAAAGTTTAGAGTTACTGAATCCTGTTGTGAGCAAAGCATTTTCATTGTTAATGCAATCGTGAAGCGCATAGTAATCACATGCGCATTCTATGTTCCTCTATCTGGTCTTACTCTAGCTATATTGAAAATAGCAGAGTTTTCCACCAAGGAAACAACCACATCCACCAGGCATTATTCCATTGGGCACATTCCTGTATCAAAATCTGCTTTGCTCTGTAGAGAAAAACAAATTTTGAGTTTAAGTATACATTTTCTTTTTGCCCTGGCGCTTCCCGTCGAATCAGTCCTGCAATTTGTTATACAACAATTTTATTAGGGCATTTTTGTCCTCTAGTAAACCATATCATATTTGGCCACTGTTACCATTACATCCCCCTTTTTTATGCAGGAATCCATTCTTGCATCAAATTAACACAATGGTGTCCTCTCATCAGAGCATTTGAAGGCTAATAGCCTTCAGTCTTACATTCTGTTTTCTGTCAAGTCAGGTCATGCTGTACAGACTTGTCGATGTCAGTCATCATTTTTCCTTTGTTTACAATAATCATAAATGTTTAGGACTCTCTTGATAATTAGATCTCTTAGCCAATATGTCACTTTGTTCTTGCCATAAAATCTATAATCCTTTTGTTTATCCCAACCCATGACTGATATTCATTTAACTTTACAATTCCAACTTCCACCAGTACTCAAACTGATTCGGACAGTAATTCATATCTAATTGTTCATCATAAATGACCAAAATCCATGACTAGCAGACAAGCTTGATTGTCAATTTGACTCAAAATTATCAACCTCTCTCGAATTTGTCATTCGCCTTAACTCATCAGTAGTGATAAAACACTCTTTTCCAGACACACACTATTCAGACAGAGCAACTCCTCTAAACTCACTCTTATCAAGACATAAATTGCAATCACCATCAAATACATCTAAATATGAATGCTCATATTTCTTATTGTTATCTTTTCTCTAAAAAGATTTTACAGTTTAAATGATATTTTAAACCCTGCATAATCATATAGCTTTTATCTAATTATTTTCTATGGCCTCTTAACTATAGTTTCAAAACACGTTTGTTCATTATTCATTTGATTCTAGAAGTCAGCTGTGTTGGTTTTGATTCATTATCATTAAATTGCTTCAGCTTCTTTGTCTGAATGAAAACATAAAGTACCAACCCTTTCTCCTTCAAGCAGTCTCTCTCTCTCGAACAAACGAATAATCTTTTCAACAGCCTCCTAAGACTGTAATTTAGACAGGGTAAATTCCTTACACTAACCTTTGACCTTTGTCATTCAGACTTTTAGTTGTCTTCATCTTAAGCCACCACCATGCCTTTGTCCCAAGACCCTAAAATCTCTGCATTTTTCCTTCAATTAACATCATAAAAATGTTTGTCAATGTCTCCACATCAGATGCATCCACCTGTGGTCTGTATGTTAATGATGTTTGAGACACCCCACTGTCTGATAAGGTTCCCTGTGTCTTACACCGGCCCCATTTCTACAATCGACTACCATTTGTTTAGATTGTGTTGAATTCCAAATGTGTTGAAACAAAATAACTTCACTTTTATCTCAATGATAATTAAGCCATTTTGGAGGAGGAGTTCATTCTAAAGTATATTTGGGAGTGGACTCTTGGTTGAAGCAGACTAAACTGTATCACAGTCCTCTGAGTCCCCTCTCTGATGCCCTTTGCCCAAAGTGGCATCACATCCACTCCCTTCGCACAGATTACACCTCCCTTTCCTGGTGGGCAGGTGCCCAGTAGCGGTGAAACCCTGCCTTAGGTTGTCTTCTAGGGCTATCGAAGATCGTACCCGTCGTTGGGATGACACCTCATGCATACTGGTTACAGCTCCATCCAATTAGGCAGAATTATCAAAGAGACTTTTCTCAAATTTGACAGTTATGACTTTTCTCTTGGGTGTTGGTGAGAAGACATTCAAGAATCATCACAGTAGAAGTATCCCAAAACAATAACAACAGTATTAAATCACTTAAATCCATTAACCATCTTAAAAGCAGCAACCTCGCTGCTTAGATTAAACTCAGTGAATTTTGATCACAACTGTGTACATTCAGTGTACTTCATCTGTAGTCTGGGTCATCGGTTCTGCTTCATGGTGCGTATTAAGATCTAGACAAAAATATAACTGGTTCAAGAATAACCTAGTTAAGATTTTCACTTAAACTTCTTTCGTTTAGGATCTGTATTATTATTTTAAAGACTTCTTTAAAGTCATTCAATTTTACTTCTAAAACATTTACAAATAAAAATTGCCCTCTTTTTGGCAATGAATTATTCTGACATTCCTGTGTCTATGATTTTCAACTGAAAACACTGTATTTTACCATAAATAGCTTATTATCAATTATAACATGCTCATAACAGCTTCTAGCTGACATTAAAAGAGAGACAGATAGACTCTTGAGTTATTCAGAACTGGTACTTCCCGCTTCTCTCAAACTCAGACTTTTATCTGTAGCCCATAAGGCTTCTTTTGCATTAATTACTTGTAATTTTAATAAAGCTCAATTTTATAAGAGAATTTAGACATTACAAATTTCTACTTGAGTTTTCTCGTGCTGGTCACTCTCGTGCGCCCCAACACACATCATATTCAGATAAGCAAATTGTTTCAGCCAAATCACAAGTTTTATCTTCTAAAATCAAAACATCAGCTTCTCTTTCTTTCTTGTTCAATACTACCAAGCTTTTTACGCATTTTACATTTATCAACTGTTAAACCTGTAACATGGCTTGCTTAGCCTATTTTATCTTTTATAAAAATAGTAATGCTTCAAATATCATCTAAATTTTAGTTATCAGGTTCTTAATAGCCAAAATTTAATATCTGACTTCCATGTTTTCTTTTCTAGGAGTTTACCAATCTGCAATTAGCAATACTTTTTTAAAAGTATTTTGCAATTCATTTTCTTATCTCTAATTTTACAACGACCAGTACTCTTTCCTTCAAAATAAATTAATTAAGTCTTCAATCTCATTACCTTATTTTTATCTCCTGTTCTTTCTCAGACGAAAATATTAATATCGTCACTTAAACAGTGTTCAAACGCACACAAACACCGGAAATTTCTGTCATTTTATCACAAAAATTCCTTCTCATCTTGCATCCACAGCTAGTTGTTAAATGGCCCTGCTTATAAGTATCATCACAAGAATCTGACCATTGTTTTCGTCACTGTTATCTTGCAAAACTTCAATTTACTGTGCACCCCCGAAGCAGTCTGTCCCCATCAGGAATGTAACACAGAGCTGATTAAATGGTAAATGGCACATAAATGCTCAAAATACGTTTAGTTGTTTTTTTCAAAGTTTTCGTTTAACTTTAGACATACTTATCCAGGGAAATGATTCCCTGATCCAAAATTCCTTCATAACACAGACTGTCTTTAATTTGTCATTATCATCAACAACACTTATTTCAATAAAAACCCATCCTCTAGAATCTGGAAACCAGGCTAAATAAGCAAGAATTTGCTGTATTACTTAGTCCCTCCTCAGTTATTAGGAAAATACATATAGTTTTTTCTACTATATTTCTTCTTAATCTTTCTCTACATGCCAGTTCCTTCTCTATCCTCTCCTTTCTTTCTCCACATGCCAGTTCCTTCATTATTTAACCAGTACACGATTGTTTGCATACAATCCCCAAACACATTTCTCACATGCAGTTCCATCTATTTCACACAAGCAGCCTTGGTGCTTGCTACTTCAATCCTTATCATGTAAATCTAAATTCTCTAGAAATCTAATGTCATGCATCCATTTACTGGATGAAGAAGTAAAAACTTTATTTCTCCTGACAGTTCGACTTTTATCTTCCTATTCGTTGAACTAAGCCATAACAACCCTTTTTTGTTTCTCACTGCCCTGTTCAACTGACTCCCGCACTACTTTTAATCTCGTAGCGCTCAATGTTCCCTCATTCACAACATTTCAAACCAAGTTTCTTCAAACATTCATCGGAAAACACTGCTCAAATTTCATCATTCACAACATAGCTCAAAACATACACACACAAAGAAAACTGTAAAAAATTATCTTGTCTAGGCCTACTATAAGATGATCCCATGTTAGCTGAATCTTCTCTCTTGGATTTTTACTTTCGACGCGTCTTAATCTGTCAAACGTCTTCAACAGACCCGGTTCTGTCACCTCGATCCGGCAAGGTTTAGCAAATATGCTCTGTAATTATGGTTCTACTCAAGGTTCAATTCAATAATGATAGCAGTTTTCAAAATTCATAAAATTGGTCCGACTTCCTCAGGTGCCAATTAAAGATTTGTTATGTGCCAATTTTTACAATTTCATAAAATTGGTCCGACTTCCTCAGGTGCCAATTAAAGATTTGTTATGTGCCAATTTTTACAGTTTCATAAAATTGGTCCGACTTCCTCAGGTGCCAATTAAAGATTTGTTATGTGCCAATTTTTTACAATTTCATAAAATTGGTCCGACTTCCTCAGGTGCCAATTAAAGATTTGTAATGTGTCAATTTTTACAATTTTATAAAATTGGTCCGACTTCCTCAGGTGCCAATTTTTAACCAATAATCAGCCTGAGCGGATCCTTTATCCGCCCCCACGAGCTAGTTTTCGGCATAAAATTGGCTTGTAGTGACGGGTTGTTCGTGCTGATTCACGTGTTACAATTACCGGTTATAAAAAAAGTTAGTAACAAATTTTTCCGATTGCATGAAATTGATCCGACTTCCTCAGGTGTCAATATCAGTTTTCGGCATAAAAATTGGTCCGACTTCCTCAGGTGCCAATTAAAATTTTTGTTACGTGTTCTAAAAAAAAAAAAAACCTGCTCTTTTCAGTGAGTCGATTCAAATGAGCCAGCTCAAGGAAAAGAGTCGGAATGCCCGTCACCACCTCAATTCACCCCTCGAAAACTTTCCCTGCCCGTACCAAAGAGATAGTTCAGCCACTATGGTTCACCTAATAGTTATATCAAATTACACCATGCGAAATACAAAACAAATAAAATAAATTTTAGGTCTCTTACCAAGATGCTTTACTGCCACCGGATTCTTTCAGATCTCAGGCGAGTCCCTCCTGGCCCTGAAAAATCGGGATTTGGCTCTCTCTCTCGTAATCTGTTGAGTTCTCTCTCAAACCGCCGAGGTATGAGACCAGTAGCCTGGTACTGGGGCGATTCACTCCGTCAAATCCGTCTCAGGACCAGAAAGAACTGCCATGAGATCCTCACTTCTGACACCAAAACTGTTGTGGCAAAAACAGTTTAACAAACAAACAGCATCATAGTAAGAGACATTAGATTCAAATTGTACTTCAAAAGATGTTTATTCTTTTGAAGGAGGCTTGTTCACAAAAATACCGCGACAGCTACCTCGCGATAGGAACACAGACCTAAATGACATATAGAACAGACAGCTTTTATACACCTTTCTCCCCCCCGAGCTCCTTCTTGTAAGTTTCCGTTTACCCCGTAAAACCAGATAAAGCAGGTTTATTATAATGGTCTTCCTGCCCCTCGCCCCATGGTGTTTTACTGCCCTCACTCCTGTGAGAGCAAAAGTTGATGAGATCAAAAGGCTTTATAATGCGGTGGTTCCCTTGTCTATAAACAAAAGACTTTAGCATATCTTTGGCTGTGTGTGTGAGAGAGTTCCTGCTATGTAAATACAGAGTAAAAGGGGAGAAACACGTTTTAATTGAAAAGGAACAAACCTCATAATGTGGAACAAAAAGGAAAATAAAAGTACAAAGAAAAGAATATTAAAAACATTGAAATTTTCTATAACACTAGTGAAACAAACACCATAACATTCTACACAACTTGTCAAATCAACTTAAATAATTTATGTAGTTCAGATAACTTATTATTTTGAGTTTCTGATGATTAAATCAATCTCCTTTATTGTATTAACTCACTTTTTCTAGTTCAATCAACTTAAAATTTTAAGGCAACCAGGTTACTTAATTTTTTAAGTTAAACCAACCTTTTTTTACCCTGTAAACAACTCGTATTATATATCCCAAGACTTCTGAAGCCATATGATAGTTTTGCGTGTCAAATATTGGAACCAGTCCATTAAAAGAGTGATTCTCAGTTGTTTCCATCAGGCAGGCCTTCCTGCACTGCATACGCAATATCTCGCCTGTTTTAGCTTGTTAGCGTTGTAGAGTGCTATGACTAAACTGGTTGTGCCAGATTAGCGAGACGCCTACAATGTGCAGAACCTACTAGTATAGATTGTTTCTTATTTCAATCTAATAATCCTAGTATAATCTCTGACTTTTTGACTTCCCGTGCACATGCTTACAAAAGGCTAATGTTTAAGCATATGGGTTAATGTCCAACCATCTGGCACAATTGAAAGGCTCTTGTGTGTTGAGGCCGGGCTTTAATTGTTTGCAGAGTGAGATTGTGTATCTGCTCATTACTGATTAATGCGGAGCGTGTGGAGTGGCCGAGCAAACAGACGTCTCTTCCACTTTACTCACATGGAGGTGACACATCTGTCACAGTTTATACACACACACTTTGTGCTCAAATCTCTTTAAGGCTAAGGGAGTTAGCCTAAGACTGGTGTACAAATGTGTAGTACCATTAATGAGAATTTGCCCTTATGCTTGATTAGTTTGAGATGTCTAACTTTTGACTTAAGGAGATGTGTAACCAGACAGTTTATGGTCCCATTGAATATCAGTAACCAGACAGTTTATGGTCCCATTGACTTCCATAGTAGGAACAAATATACTAGAGCCAGACCAATAAAGGATTTTGAAGGCCGATACAAATATTTGTTGGTTTTAAAATCCGATATATCGGCCGATATTATTTTTATTTCAGAAACGCGCAACAAAATATTAACAGATTTCCCTAACATTAGTTATTTATTTATGAGTTTTAACTAAAATAATATGATAATGCATTTTAAAAAGAAACTTGATACTATTGTCACAACAGAACAGAGGAACATCAAAATATATTAAAGTTCTGATAAATAAAATAATAATTAGCCCCTACATTGCCTTATAGTTATAAGCTACCTTATAATTACAATGTCAGCTCGCTTATCCCTTTACCTGCACTTTTTGACAACACTCATGACATGGTTGATGCGTGATTCGTCCATTTTTATTTTATTTTTGAAATATTCATTTATCGCCCATTATAACTGCCGATACCGATATTTTAGAAAATGCCTAATATCGGCCGATAATATCGGCCTACCGATATATCGGTCTGGCTCTAAATTATACTATAGAAATCAATGCATAAACTGTCTGGTTACTGATATTCTTCTAAATATCAGAAAATCGACTGAATGGATTCGAAAACGGTAAAACCCAACTGTGTAACTCTGGGGGAGTTGTAAAATGAGCCTATTTCCAAAAAAAAGTGGAGTATCCCTTTAATTTTTCCAAAATCCTATAGATTTAAACTGGAGGAGGAAAACCTGAGCCGTATCTTAAGGCGAGATTACCTTAACCTAAAACGCTGCATAGCAACACCCTGGCAACCACATGCAACACTAACTTCATGACGGAAACTGTTGCATGGCCAAACGCCACAAAAACAGTTTATATCTGGACGTATGATTGAACTGTACATTGATTTGTAGCTTATTTTTTTACAAATGTTAAAGGGGACCTGTTTGAAACTCTTGATTTTTGTCTCCTAGGATAGGTTTTGATGCTTTAAAGTTTTTACGAAGTGTCTCTATGAAGCGTCTAAGAGCACAACGTGCTCTGATTGGTCGGCTGGAGCGGTGTGTTTGCTATTGGTCAAGCTATTTCAGCGTGTTTGGGAAATATCCCGCCCCTTATCATAACCACAAGTTTTAACACTATAATTACTAACTCAACCAGGCCCTGCCTCTTTAATTTGCATATGCTTTTGGTGGGAATTATTTAAATGAGGAATATTATAAACTTTCTTTCAAGCACATTTATAAACCTACTGCAGAAGTTTGAACCCCAGGCTACAGTTCACTGCCATTTCCAAAGGCATGAGCTTTAACATGTACACAGCTTTTTTCTTGCAGGCTTTTTTATTGGTATAATCTCCTCTGAAGCTTAAAGTTTCTGCTCGAGTGAGAATATCAGTTTCAAAGGTTCATCTCGTGCTGGATTTCTGCCAGAGCAGTAGCGTTGATAGTTGGGAGTCTGTGTTATGAGTTGGCTTAATATGTGGTGAGGATTATTCATCCAATAAACCTTCTGCTGTCATATTTAAAGGCTTGTTGACTCAGGGCTTGGGTTGTGTGTGCTGCTGGTGTCTTTAGGCAAAGCAGTGTTGGGGTGTAAATCATCAAACGGTTAACAAATACTTCAGTCTCATTATCCAAAAATGTTAAGTTGTAGCCACACAATGGGCCTCTGTTGAAACTTTATATAAGGCTCTCTATATCCGCTGTTGTGTTTGACATTGACATTTTGCACAACTTTACCACAGGGCAGTTTGATTCCACAATTTTTGTGTCTCCTTAAATGTCCGTTTATTGAATTGTTCCAAGAGTCGATTCCAAGAGTCTATTCCAGGAGTCGGTTCCAAGATTCCAAGAGTCGATTCCAAGAGTCTATTCCAGGAGTCGGTTCCAAGATTCCAAGAGTCGATTCCAGGAGTCGGTTCCAAGATTCCAAGAGTCGATTTCAAGAGTCTATTCCAGGAGTCGGTTCCAAGATTCCAAGAGTCGATTTCAAGAGTCTATTCCAGGAGTCTGTTCCAAGATTCCAAGAGTCGATTCCAAGATTCCAAGAGTCGATTCCAAGAGTTTATTCCAGGCGTCTGCTCCAAGGTTCCAAGAGTCAGTTCTAAGATTCCAAGAGTCGATTCCAAGAGTTTATTCCAGGAGTCTGTTCCAAGGTTCCAAGAGTCGGTTCTAAGATTCCAAGAGTCGATTCCAAGAGTTTATTCCAGGCGTCTGCTCCAAGATTCCAAGAGTCGGTTCTAAGATTCCAAGAGTCGATTCCAAGAGTTTATTCCAGGAGTCTGTTCCAAGGTTCCAAGAGTCGATTCCAAGAGTCGGTTCTAAGATTCCAAGAGTCGATTCCAAGAGTTTATTCCAGGAGTCTGTTCCAAGGTTCCAAGAGTCGATTCCAAGAGTCGGTTCTAAGATTCCAAGAGTCGATTCCAAGAGTTTATTCCAGGAGTCGGTTCCAAGGTTCCAAGAGTCGATTCCAAGAGTCGGTTTCAAGATTCCAAGAGTCGATTCCAAGAGTTTATTCCAGGAGTCGGTTCCAAGATTCCAGGAGTCGGTTCCAGGAGTCGGTTCCAGGAGTCGGTTCCAGGAGTCGGTTCCAGGAGTCGGTTCCAAGAGTCGGTTCCAAGAGTCTTTTAAAAAATTATCATAATAGACCCTATAAGAACATTTTCTATTAATATGATAATATTTTATTTATTTGTAAGGCAAAAGATTATTCATTTGTTTTATGATTTTTTTTTTTTTAAGAAAGTTGGCCATATGAGTGTAAATTTTATTTTAAAACTTGCACTGGTTCAAACTAGGCTACACTCTAAAAAATGCTGGGTTGTTTTAACCCAATGTTGGGTCAAATATGGACAAACTCAAGCATTGGGTTAAAAATGTAATTTAAAAAGTCAATTTTTGTCCATTTTTGACCCAAAATTGGGTTAAAACAACCCAGCATTTTTTTAGAGTGTACTGTTCTGTATGTTTGATTTATGTTGAAGAAGTGTTTGGCGGTTTTTAATGGTCACTCTTTTGTGTTTGTAGTCAGGGCTCTCAAAAGTTATATAAAATTTTGATCGGCCAAAATGTTTATACCGGGGCATCCCTAATAAAGTATATTGTGATTTAATTAAATTGATGTAATTGATAGCTGCTGTATCTGTATTTGAAGTTTCTGCTGTCCTTGTGTTTTGTTTGAGATTGGCTCTGTGCTTCTGAATAGATAGTTCGGGGGAATGATAAAAAAAAATACTTGTGATACTCTTAGATTCACTTGTTGCCACCTACTGGTGTAGTGATGTACCCTACAGAATGACATTTTGCACAACTTTACCACAGGGCAGTTTGATTCCAGAATTTGTGTCACCTTCAATGTCAGTTTATTGAATTGGAGTCGATTCCAAGGAGTCGATTCCAAGGAGTCGATTCCAAGGAGTCGATTCCAAGGAGTCGATTTTTTTGGTAATAGGCTATTCGTTCAAAAGTTAATGTTTCTTTTGTCGTCATTTCCTATGGTGGAGTTTTCACATTCTCCACAATCTTGGCTCAGTGCTCAGTAGTTTATTTCAGCGATTCTGTGGTTTTGAAGGTATTCGTGTGATGGTGTGTGTGTGTGAGGTAAGGGTCTCTGGGAGTTTGGCAGGTTGCTTGGGTTCGTTTCCAGGCCTAAGTGAGGCTTGGTGTTTTCCAGTCCAACAGAAACATTCCAGCTAGAGCCAGATAAGAGTCAGCCCGGGTCACCGCATGGCCGTTCCCCCTCAACAGACTATAATGAATCTTTAATGCCTGCTGTCATTAGTCTTAATGCGCTACTGAGATTATTGTGAATTACTGCTAGCACTGGGTGGGGCGGCAGAGTTTGGGGGATTTACTGTATGCTAGTATTCATTATCTTGACAGAGATGTTCTGGAACGTTTTAAAGCCAACGACATCTTGATCATTTTCGTTTTTTATGTAAAAAGTCTTCATAAAGCTGTACGATCAGTGGAGTAAAGTTGAGGCCCACTGGATTTATGTTCAGTTATTTTTAATCGAGAAAAAGTGCCATTTCTATGGTGAGTTACTATTAATTTGACATTTCTGCCCCCATAAAAAAGTATACTTTGCAAATTCACCCATAAAAGTTAGCAGATCATTCGAAAACGAATGAATGAGGTCGTATGAATTAATCCAAATTAGCCGCCAAATTGCTTTGAGATTGTGAAACTCAATCCTTTTTATTTGCAAATCCAAGTGTGTGTGATGTCAACAATGACAAATGTCTTTTTTTTACACAAAGGATTCACTAAAGATCCATGCATGAGTCACGTCTCCCTGTTTTTGTAGCATCTTGCGTCATTAATATTGGATTTTTAACTATAAAAATAGGATCATTTAACTATATTTTTAAAAAAAGGAAAGAATTGTGTTGACAATCTTCTATTCCTTTGCAATGCACTCTGTACAGCTGCTTTTGAGCACCAAAACTAACAATACACACGTGTGCTTATTAATTTGAGATCATCTTGATGCTGTGCTCTTGGCTAAATGCTCTCGTTATGAAAACACATTGTTTAATGTTAGGTTAGGTCAAATGCACAACATTATGATCAGATGTATCTAACGGAGCTCTTTAAAATGATTGATATGCTCCCTTTACAGATCCGTAACAATGATCCAAACATTTCATGTAACGTGATAAAAACCACACAGGGACTTCCCATTTTACAACAGTCAAGATCGCCCATAATAAAGTTCGGTGTGTCCGGCGAGAAGCCTTAAAGGAGTAGTTCACTTTTTAAAAAAAACTTTTGCTGATAATTTACTCGCCCCCATGTCATCCAAGATGTCCATGTCTTTCTTTCTTCAGTTGAAAAGAAATTAAGGTTTTTGATGAAAACATTCCAGGATTTTCTCCATATAATGGACTTCAATGGGGACCAAACGGTTCAAGGTCCAAAAGACAGTTTCAGTGCAAACTGTTCAAAGGGCTTTAAACGATTCCAGACGATGAATAAGGGTCTTAAATGATCGCTCATTTAAATAAAATAACAAAGTTTAAGTTTTATAAGCTCAAATGCTCACCTTGCTGTGTTCTGTGATGTGCGTTCGTGAGTCGTGACTCTCTTGTTCGAACTCGTTCATCAAATCTTTTTTCATGTAATTTATTCATTCAACGAACGAAATGAACGAATTGACTCTGAAAAAGATTCGTTCATTTTGATGAACCGTTTGGTTCCCATTGAAGTCCATTATATGGAGAAAAGTGCTGGGATGTTTTCATCAAAAACCTTAATTTCTTTTTTTCGACTAAAGAAAGAAAGACATGGACATCTTGGATGACATGGGGGTGAGTAAATTATCAGCAAAAAGATAAAATGTTTTCAACTAAAAGAAAACTTTAAGATGCAACATAAGCTTGATTTGTATATTGCTTGTTCAGAAATGGTGGCAACTTGATGAATAAAAAAAAATTCTTTCTTGTTAAACATCATTTAAATAAATAAATTATATATATATTTATTTTATATATATATATATATATATATATATATGTATATATGTATATTATATATATTTTTAATTTCCTTTATTTAAATGATGTTTAACGAGAAAGAATTAAATAAAAAATAAATAAATAAATAAAAATAAATAAATAAATTATATATATATATATATATATATATATATATATATATATATATATATATATATATAATTTATTTATTTATTTTTATTTATTTATTTTTTTAATGCACATCCCTATACCGAACACTTTGTATCCTGAGTTGCTCGTAGTAGGTCTGACGAAGAAGATTACCAATCATTAAGCTCATCCATTGTTGGCATGGTTTATTGTTGTAAAAGGCCCGAGTGTTGACTTACTTCAGCCTAGATGTTCAGACCAGGGCATGAATTGCATTGCTGAACGTTACACAGTAAACACACTTTCCTTGTCAATGAATGGCTTTCTTTTCCTTACAGCTGTGCCTTATTTAAACCAATCAATCAAGCTTTTTACACCATTTCTTGTAGTGAAGACAGACAGCATATAGATAGATAGAAGTTTTCTTAATATTGGTCATATAGAGATTACTTGTACTAGAAAGCAAACTATAAATCTCCATGTGTTGATAAAAGATGTCTCGTTTTAAGCTGTTTTGTAGCCACAGGAACTTGTAAATTATACTCGGAGGTCACATCCACATTCCAGCCTTTTCAACATGTCGAAATTAAAAGTTACGACACAAATGTTTGCGTATAGCTATAGTTTGAGAAGTCTGCACGGTACAGTTTCTGTAATTTAGCTGGTGTCCGGCACAGATGTTCTTCTAGTCCGTTCGCACATAATGCATGTTTGTTTGTGAAGGTTACACTCGCATTATTCCTCCACACACAACAGCTGCCTTAAAGGGATACTCCACCCAAAACTCATTTCCTCACTTATGCCATCCCAGATGTGTATAACTTTCTTCAGATAAACATGACAAAGATTTAGGAAAATGTATATTAATGTCATGTAACATGAATACAAATGTGGCCTGCTGTTTTCGAATCTGCGCCTGATTGACTCAAGGTATTGTGTTCACATGAGGCAGTTTTGCTTAAATCTCATTATGCATGTAATCCCTGTCAATGTCTTCTGAAGAAATAAGTGTGTGAACGGAAAAATACTATTTTAAAGTCCTCTTGTGATGAAAATCCAGCTTTTAATGTGTCATTTTTAATATGCTTTAGCTTTAATGTGCAAATTCATGTCAATTAAAAAATAACAATAATAAAAATGTAACCATCGCTTCCGGACAAGTTGGACGTTTTGACATCAAGTTAAATCATATTGCTACTTTTTCCAAGTAGGAAAATCTGAATTTCCAAGATAAGTGGAAATGGAAACGACCTGTTTTTATTGCCTGTGGTTTTGCCTCTACATACACAGCATTTTGCTTTCATTGAGGACAGACAAATGTCTTACGGCATGCTTTAAAGGAGTAGTTCACTTTAAAAAAAAAAAAAAAACTTTTGCTGATAATTTACTCGCCCCCATGTCATCCAAGATGTCCATGTCTTTCTTTCTTCAGTCGAAAAGAAATTAAGGTTTTTGATGAAAACATTCCAGGATTTTTCTCCATATAATGGACTTCAATGGGGTCCAAACGGTTCAAGGTCCAAAAGACAGTTTCAGTGCAGCTTTAAAGGGCTTTAAACGACACCAGACGATGAATAAGGGTCTTATCTTGCAAAATGATTGGTCATTTCAAAAATAAATAACAAAGTTTAAGTTTTATAAGCTCAAATGCTCGCCTTGCTCTGACCTGTGATACGCTTTCGTGACTCTCCTGTTCGAACTCCAAATCAAAACAAACAAATCTTTTTTCGAGTCATTTCGTTCATTTCGTGCGTTGAATAAACCAAATGACTTAAAAATGTGTTAATTTTGATGACCGATCGTTTCGCTTGATAAGAGCCCTAATTCATCGTCTGGAATCGTTTAAAGCCCTTTGAAGTTCCACTGAAACTCTCATTTGGACCTTGAACCGTTTGGTTCCCATTGAAGTCCATTATATGGAGAAAAATCTTGGAATGTTTTCATCAAAAACCTTAATTTCTTTTTGACTGAAGAAAGAAAGACATGGACATCTTGGATGAAATTATCAGCAAAAGTTTTTTTTTTTTTTTTTTAAGTGAACTACTCATTTAAAACTCTTAAAAAAATGCTGTTTAGATGATATCCATGTCACCTTTAACCAGCTCTTGTGTGACTCATGTCACGTGATTTCCTGTGTATTTATGGCTCTGGCTATATGCAGCGCACTGTTAGTAAGAGGATCAGCGCTGCCGTCCTGCTAAGAATAAAGCTCTTGTCACTACAGGAATGTTGTCAATGCCTGCGGTGAAACTGGTGTGACTTTTGAACTGTCCACAACGGTCGTTAAAGAGACGGCGATGGCGTTGTGTTGGTCAGAAACCTTTCTAGTTGAGTTATGGCTTACATTTCACAGGCATTTTACTCGTACTTCAGGTTGTTTTGATGTTTAACAGTCTAAAGCAAATGCAGATCCAGACCAAAGACTGAGTCCACCCAGACCAGGAATCATTTCATGTACACACTCTTAGAAGAAGTGGTTCTATTTAGAACCAGAAATGGTTCCATCCCCCGCTTCATATATGGAACTCCAAAATGGTTCTATATAGAACCATTTTTTTGGTAAAAGGTTCTATTGGCCAAGTATGGAACCCCAGGGTTCTATATAGAACCCAGAGGAACCCTTTTTTAAGAGTGTATAGAACCTTTTAGGGGTTCCAAATATCTAGCGCTGATAGAACCTTTAAAGGTTCTATATAGAATCTTTTCTTCTAAGAGTGCAGTTTCCATATTCTACCATTGTTTTAAGATATCTGAATTGAGGGCTATAAAATTCTTTTCATTTTACTCTTAATTCTACAGAAGCATATTGCATTCACTTGAGGAAACAAAATCTACTCTGTTTTTATGAATTAATGAGTTACTCATAATTTTTTTTTAGATAATTAACTCGTGTTAATTCATAAAAACAGAGCTTTTTTTTTTCATGAAAAATGATCTCGTAATTCTGAGATAATTAACTCGTTAATTCAGAATTATTTATTATTAAATAAAAATGTGCATAATCTTACATGAGATCTTACATAATATTAAGCCTGTTTTGGGACCATTACGCTTTTATTCAGCTACAGGACTAGGATGCATTAAGTTGTTTAAAAGTGACCGTAAAGACATTTACATTGTTACAAAAAACTTATATTTGAAATAAATGCTATTATTTTGAACGAGGAATCCTGAAGAACATGCATCACAGATTTCAAAGTGGATAAAGAATTATTTCTGAAGGATCATGCGACACTGAAGACTGGAGTAATGATGCTGAAAATTAAAAAAAAATTAAATTCATGTTTAACTTTGATGAAAGGTTTTGATCAGTATTTTAAAACCCATTAAAATAGAGAACCGTTGTTTTAAATTGCAGCCTTGGGTGAGCTAAAACACTTTAAACAATGTCTTTCCCTAGAAGTGACTTGTAGTGACGCTTCATCGTCATGTACGAAGAATTTTTACAGTGCTAAATATTTGCGCATTGGTGTTTGCTGTCAGATGTTTCCTCCTGGTCACTGAGTTCAGATACTGTACCTGCACTTCTCAGTAGGGAATCCCCGTGTTTGTCTCACTGTCAAAGCTAATCAGATTGGCTCCAAGTGGGATGCTTTACTGAAGTATGTGGGTTTCTTTCCCTCCCCCAGCTCCAGTTTCCATGTGATTAATGTGGGCTGTGTTTCTGGTCACCACCTGTTTCTTAGCAAGCAATCGTGCAGAACTGCAATGCAGCCCTAAAGCTATTTACAGTTCCAGACCTCACTGATGCCATGTGTGTGCCACGGCCACCACATTTATACTCATTATTACAGTTATTTAATCAAAATGGACTTTTTTTTATTATAAATTATTTATAAGTGCACATCTTTTAAGTTCATGCCCTTGTAATCTTTAAGCAGAATAACCTCCAGGCTATCACAACTTGACTTTTTTAAAGACAAAAAGACCCTAATAATTGTTCTAATGCCATATATTTTGCGACTAAAAATGACCAAAAGCCCATTGATGTTTATTGTTTGGAACAGAGAAGCTACAAATTAACATATCATCCACAGAAGCAAGAAAAACGTGTGTTTGGAATGACATCAATGTTAAAATTAGGGCTGTCAAATGATTAATTGCGATTAATTGCATCCAAAATAAAAGTTTATGTTTACATAATATATGTGGGTGCACTGTGTATAATTATTTTATATATAAATACACACACACATGCTTGTATATATTTAAGAAATATTTTCATGTATATACTGATATAAATATTTTATGTATAAATAATATACATGCATGTGTGTGTATTTATATATAAATAATTATACACAGTGCACCCACATATATTATGTAAACACAAACTTTTATTTTGGATGCGATTAATCGCGATTAATCGTTTGACAGACCAAAAAAAAAACAAAAAAACATTTGAATGTCATTTTGGTGATAAATTAGTTTTAAGTAATACTTAGTTACAATAATTGGCAATACAATAATGTATAATTAGTTTACTAACGCCCCTTGTTAGGTTGTTTAAACCCAAATTTGGGTAAAATATGGACAAACCCAAATGTTGGGTTAAAAATGTATCAAATTTCAACCCAACTTTAACTTTCAACTGTAATATTTTTTTAATTGCATTTTTAACCCGACATTTGGGTTCGTCCATATTTGACCCAAATTTGGGTTGAAACAACCCAGCATTTTTGGTAAACTGCCCTCAATTTGAGTCCCGGTTTGTGGGGATTTGTGGTTTATTTTTCTTCGTCTCCTGTGCAACACATTCCTGTAAGCGTTTGAGAAGTTCTTCACATTCAGCTGCAGTCTGTTCTGTTTTTTCTCTTCATGTTCCCCGTCAGCATCCTCGGGTCTTGGCTACGGCTATCGTTTAAACAGGGGCGTGTGCAGTTTAAGACCGTTGCCATCAACGGAAGAGCTCTTTCTTGCTTAATGTGCTGCTGACTAATAGATGAGCAATGGACTGGAGTGCTTTAAAACGCATTTACACCCACCAACACAGTTACAACAACACACCCAGCTCTCATTTACCAACACACCCACACACACTGACACAGGGTGGGAATGGCATGCTGTTATGGCTAGCATGGATGGACATATCTCAATTCTTCTAAAACGGTCTACGTAATCTGTTTAACGCTGCCATTTTAACTCTATCACTTTAAAGGTTGTTCACTAAAAAAAAAAAACCCTTCATGTTGTTTCCAACCTGTATGGCTTTCTTCTCTGGAACACAAAATTATATTTTTGAAGAACGTTTTGGAGAACCCCATTGACTTTCATTGTATGGACCAAAAAAAAAAAACCCAACAAAAAAAAAGATTTTCACTTTAAATTTCATAATCAATAGCAAAGAAATGGCACATTAAAACAAAGATGGCATTTTAAGGCGAAAGAATGAAAGAGTATTACTAGGTATTACATTATAATACATTCTCATGGATTTTTACCCGGAACTTCATTTAGACCCTGGTTCCTGCGGTGTAAACACACCAAGTACCACCCCAAAGTTCCTATTTCCTGCGGTGGAAACGTGGCTATTGATTAGCTTGTTCGTGTATTTGATTAGGGTTGCAACTTAATTCTGCAGGATAGCGGCTCTCTAGGACCAAACTTGCCTACCCCTGTCCTAGGATGTCCTTCGGAAAAAGAGTAGGGATGTAAACCCCGGCATCCTGGCCAGATTTGCCCAGTGGCCTCTGTCCATCATGGCTTCCTAATCATCCCCTTTTACTAACTGGCTTAAAGGGTTAGTTCACCCAAAAATGAAAATTAAGTCATTAATTACTCACCCCCATGCTGTACCAACCCCGTAAGACCTTCGTTCGTCTTCGGAACACAAATGAAGATATTTTTGATTAAATTTGAGAGCTGTATAACTACCACATTGGCTCCTGAGGGACTGCCTCTTGACGGCCCAGAAAGTCAATGAAGAAAATGTTTAAATATCCCAAGTGACTACCGTGGCTCAACTATATGTTTATCAAGCGACGAGAATACTTTTTGTGCGAAAAAACAAACAAAAATAACGAGTTTATTCGACTATTTCTTTTCTTCCTTGTAGGCCAGAACGAGACTTCCTTAGATTTCCACGACGCATGCGCGAGATTTGCGATCTGCTTACACCAGCTTACACTACTTCAGATCGCAATTCTCGCGCATGCGTCGTGGAAATCTATAAGGAAGTCTCGTTCTGGCCTACAAGGAAGAAAAGAAATAGTCGAATAAACTCGTTATTTTTGTTTGTTTTTTCGCACAAAAAGTATTCTCGTCGCTTGATAAACATATAGTTGAGCCACGGTAGTCACTTGGGATATTTAAACATTTTCTTCATTGACTTTCTGGGCCGTCAAGAGGCAGTCCCTTAGGAGCCAATGTGGTAGTGAGACAGCTCTCAAATTTAATCAAAAATATCTTCATTTGTGCTCCGAAGACGAACGAAGGTCTTACGGGGTTGGTACAGCATGGGGGTGAGTAATTAATGACTTAATTTTCATTTTTGGGTGAACTAACCCTTTAATCACTCTCTCCTCTCCACCAGTAAGCTGGTGTGTGGTGGGCATTGTGGCGCAATATGGCTGCCGTCGCATTATCCAGGTGTTGCTGCACATTGGTGGTGGTTGAGGACATTCCCCCTTCCATATGTAGGCTAAAGTGCTTTGATTACCCAGAAAAGCACTATATAAATGTAACAAATTATTCTTATTATTTACATTACTGGAAAATACATGCCCAAGGGCATTACCAAGATAACCAACTTTCTTGCTTCAAAAAAGATAATACTGTCTCAATACATACTCAATAATACAGTCACAGTCGTCCTTTCTCCAACTGCAGTCTCTCTCAGATAGACCTTTGACTGGGTTATATAGCCACTTCAGGTGCCCAAGATCTGCCCAAATAAGTAGGAAAAGGCTGTAACACAATAACGTAAAATGGATGTTTGTAACATGTGTCCCCACTTTTCAGAGCCCACAAGCAATTTGGGTTTCCCGAGTGCCAACTTTCATATTTACTTGCAGATCCCTATTTCAGTGAGGTACTTCACATTATAGATGTGAGAAGACGTATAGCTAATTAAGATCACCGTCGTGAATTGGCAAAGGGTCAGCCAAGCTTGAGAATTGGTACTTTTCCCAAGTAAACATGCAAAAATATTTCTTGTACGTTCAACCACGTGCCTCAAACACAACTCTTGAGTAGCTTTTAATGTTTCTAACCTGCTTCACAAGACCTGAACCATCTATCTTTAGCTTGTTTGCCCTCTGTCAGTTTCCTATCCAGTAGTACCAGCGTCAGAGTCTGAGTGATGTAACGGCAGCCAGAAACAGAAGTGCAGTGTGTAATGGGTTCAGCGGGGTTAGGCTTGCCTTGGCACCAAACCAACACTGCATGCTCTAAGATGCCACTCCATCGGCACCGTGCCAGAGTCTTGCTCAAGAGCACATACGCGTATAACTCAGACACACTCGGAGGTCTCTACAGGTCACGTCTGTCTGCTGTTATGACAGAACAAGTAAAGCTGGACCCTCCTGTTTGAAATCCTCTTTGGCAAAGGGAAGTGTTGCAACCACAGACTGTGTAAAAATATGGACGTAGTGTCTGTAACATCATCCGTAGGATTCTGAAGAGCGTGGGCGGAGCCGGCGCATCACTCCTGGATATCCGAAAATAGGCAAAGAGGCGGGATTTGTTGAGGTGACGTGTAGCCAGCTGACTAAACAAAATAGGACAACGTTTGTTACTAGAACGATTGTAGTTCTGGTACCAAAATTGGTATGGAGAACCGCAAAATTTTACCGAATTTGGTATTGACTACTGAAATTTTGGCTACGTTCACACTGCAGGCTGATATGACCTAATTCCGATTTTTTTTTGCCCCTATGCGACCTGTATCTGATTTTTTTCATGACCGTCTGAACGACACAGATCCGATCTTTTCAAATGCGACCCAGGCCACTTGGGTATGTGGTCCAAATCCGATATGTATCCGATCTTTTGAAATGCGACTTCAATCTGAACGGCCAGGTCACATATATCCGACCCGCACGTCATTGCACGCACCTGTAGCTAGCCAATACACGCTAACTCCAACGCGTTTCTGCACTGTTATGGGTCGCTGCAGACGTGTCTCTTCCCCAGTGTTGTGCCTGAACGCGTTCAATGAACGATAGTGCATGAACGCCTTCATATTTTTGTTTATTTTTCAAAATAAACATACTGTATGCCTGATGAACATTACTGTGAACACGTATATGAATACTGTACTTCGTACAGTAGGGTGCCAGATTTCTGTAGAGCCTTCCAGGCGAAAACCTGGCTAAAACACAGGTAAAATCAGGGCTCAACATAAAAAAAAATCGCCACTGGCCCCCGGGGCCAGTAGATCAGAGTTTTGCTGGCCCCTTCTATATTTTGACTGGCCCTGAAAGAAATACAAGGAAAAGCACTTTTCCATTAAACTGTATTTATTGTATACATTAGGATTAATCAAAACAGTGAAGGAAGTTCAGGAATTAAGAGAGAGACCCTGGAGACATACAAAAATAACCTAATTTCATCGTCCAGTAGATTATTTGTCAATACCTGCTCTCTCCTCATCTCGATCACTCTCTCTCTTTTTCCCTCAGTCTCCTCATCTTACTTATTAAAGCTAAAGTTATTCATTCAAGAGCAGTGAGTGATTTTCTTTTTGCCTTTAGTTGTTTGATTCGCAGTAATGTCGCAATCGTCCGCATATTAGACTGCTTCCCCTTTAAGAACGATTGCACTACTACTGATGCACCATATTTTCTCCCAACTATTTCCATAACTGTGTCCATTTTAGACATAAACTGTTTAAGTGAATCTCCAAGCCAGTCATTTTGACACATTTTTGAGTACATTTGATCGTTTAGAAGCGCACATGAAGCCCAAAGTATATACTTATCTCGTTGCGGTCTGTTTTGGAGCGCGCGCCGCATCGGGAACAGCATCTCTTGCGCTTTTTGTGCTTTTAATAGCTCTTTTTATTATTAAACGCGCCCCGCAATTTAGCAACAGAAGTGACTGCATTTTACAACAATCACCGATCGTGCTGATTCTGTATTAAAGTTTGAGTTAAGGAGAAATGACAGCGTGCTACTGTACTGCTGTGATGGGAAGGACGTTGCGCTAGACAGAATGCAGTTTTTAATGGTTTTACCTCAAATATATTCTATAATCTTTGGAAGCTGAAATCTAAAATAAAATCATATTATTATATCACAGATCTAAAGTGTAACCATACCTTGAATGTTTAGTTCTGTCCTCCGTCACGTGTTGTGCGCGCTGTGGCACCACGTGAGATCTCTCTCTCTCTCTCTCTTCCTCTTCTGGACTGCGCGAATAGCAAAATGCATCACAGACAAATGGTTTAATTTTATTATATATAGGCCTAGACATGGCTGGCGACTCAGCGAGATGGTTAATTTTTTTTATAGCAATAATAAATGATAGCCTACATCTATTTCTCCAGCGACAGCAATAGCAATAACGTCCGAGCTTATCGAGCAACATATGGAAAAAAAGAACTATACGTTGACCGTTGATTACTCTTCTGCGCATGCGGGTCGTTTCTGGGTCATTTTACGTTCACACAGGAGATCACAAAAGGTCGCATTTAATTGGAAATGTGAACGGCCTTGCAAAAAAATCGAATTTTTTCCAAAAATCGGAATTGAGCGTTAAGCCCTGCGGTGTGAACGTAGCCTTTGGTACCGTGACAACCCTACCTCCTGATTTTCTTATTTTGCCCAACCTGTTTTATTTTGAGGAATGCTTTCTCAATGTGATTTTATGCTTCTTTTTGAAACAGTTTGATGTATTTATCTATTGTATCACAACAGTCAAAATATTTGCTAAAATCAAAATATAAACCAAACAATCCATGTTTATTTTGGAACAGCTTGCGCTTATGCGCACACGCTCACCGATCGTTCAGCCCCATCCAACCCAGCCAGCGTCATAATCAATACATGGATGCCGTCTGAAACACTGCAGCTGTTACCAGGGGCAAGGTCATATTTGCTCTAAGCCCATCAGAGATACTGAACAACCCTCTGAATGAGTTCAGTGGTGAAGCTCGAGAATGCATTTGTATGGGTTTCCCTTTCAGATGCAATATTTATGGGAGGAGAGTATTTAGAGTATTTACTAAGGTTTGCGTTAGTCAATTTACAGGTATTTGTAACACCCCAAAAAAGCATGTCTTAAAGATAATTGCTGATAATTTACTCACCCCCATGTCATCCAAGATGTCCATCTCTTTCTTTCTTCAGTCGAAAAGAAATTAAGGTTTTTGATGAACACATTCCAGGATTTTTCTCCATATAATGGACTTCATCAAAATGAACAAATCTTTTTCTGAGTCAAATCGTTCGTTTTATTCCTTGAATGAACCAAATTTGCTCATTTGTTTTGATGAACAAGGTCATTTGAGCTTATAAAACTTGAACTTTGTTATTTTTTTTAAATGAGTGATCGTTTCGCTTGATAAGACCCTTATTCATCGTCTGGAATCATTTAAAGCCCTTTGAACAGTTTGCACTGAAACTGTCTTTTGGATCTTGAACCGTTTGGTTCCCATTGAAGTCCATTATATGGAGAAAAATCCTGGAATGTTTTCATCAAAAACCTTAATTTCTTTTCGACTGAAGAAAGAAAGACATGGTAAATTGTAAATTAGACAAGAAAGATAAACCTTTTTTGAAATGAACTACTCCTTTAAACCTGGCGCTATTTGCGCTGCTCTTGGTAGGTTGCATTGATCATCACTGGAAATGATCACGAATGATCACGGTTGTTCTCCCACTAATTTGCCATCTTTAGTAAATCTGGTGCCCCTAATATTTAATATTTTCATTCTTTTTGTAAAGTTGAAGGCTTGCATATATATGTATATATTTCCCATTTTATGCAAAACGTTACACCTAATCCCCACAATGCTGTAGTCCATCTCTGTGACAAAAGCTCAGTGTTAACGGATAGCCGCTCTTGGATCCAGTCCCCTTGCAACATTATCCAAATCTGCATCATTTTGTGCAATCAGCTGCACAGCAGGAGGAAGAATAGTGTCGGTCAGATGGGGTCAGTCTGCAGGACAATGTGCTCTTGTTTCTCATGGTGGGCGAGTGAAGGAATGGAATAAGCGCTGTGCGAGTGAACACTGGATCAATGATTTATCTGGACCACTGCACTTCACAGCTTTGGAAACAGCTCTCAGATAAGCACTCACCCCTGTCCTCTTCCTCACGCCGTGACTGTGCAGAAAGCAATGACCTGAACTCATCCTGATATTCCCACAGCTCTGAACATGAGCCAGATACAGTCATACGGTGCAGTTTCTGAAGGATATACATCACGTCCTAGCAATCACATAGCAACACTTTTATTATGAATCTATACTACATTTTCACTGTGACATGCGCTCTTCGATAGATAGTGTTAAATCTTTGCTTTATTTGTAACAAATTCTATGCAAATATACATACTAAATAGATTCGATTCGATTTCGATTACGATTCGATTCAATATCGATTATTCTGGATATCAGTTACAATAAATGGCAAATTTTCTCAAGGGAATCAAATCTCTTAACTAATGCTGTAAACTATGGGAGTCTAGTTATACTTCATTAGCCTAATATGAAGGTAATAATAAACTGTTTTGTAGCTATACAAACAATTAAATTACACTTTTATTTATTTGTATAATAAGATTATATGAAATATAAACATTTAAATGGCGACTGACATAAAAAACTTGCCAGATTTATTCAAATATGCATTAAATATTGAAGAACATTAAGTTTATAATGCATATGTAATATGGTGTATACTGTATATTTAGCAAAATGCTCCTCTCTGGAGTTATTTTTTCTAGCTGACTAACGAGTTGATGTGGGTTTTCTGAGGTAAATATGACGATACATTGATTACAAGCTGTTTAACTGACGTCTTTCCACGGTTGAAACGCTGATTGAGCGAATCAATGTGACATGATCCGGATTTCGATAAGTTGTACTCTATCTTTTAACACACTTTCAGATGCTCGTTCATGTTTATTTGGCGCTGTGACTGGTATTATTAAGGCGGAAGAGAGATCAGCGCTGCTGCTTCTCCAGAGCGATCTCACGCCACAGCGCCAAAACACTATTTATGTTTTTGAATTTCTAAAGAAAATGGACGTAATTTGAAAATTGAGACTTTGTTTCATATCAATAGTAACAAAGGAAAAAGATTATTGCGTTTTTTTGGACGCGCGCAACCGCGATACAATGATCCATTCATTCAAATGAAACAGGATGACTAATCGATTCTTGAGATTTAAGAATCGATATCGGTTCGTAAAAATGAGAATCGATTAATATCGAGAAATCGATATTTATTACCCAGCCCTAATACTAAATGTACATTTTTGTACCATTTGACTACTTTAAACCATTATACACTAGCTACACTTTAGCAACCATCGTGGGATGCACTCCCAAATAGCACAGGTGCGTCTGTAAGACATGGAAAACATCTGCTGTGTAATTGCATCTGATAAACATCTTAGAAAAGGCAGTTTAACATGTATTCTAAACCATAAATATAAGACATCTTATAGATGTCGCATCTGGAAGACGTATTTTTAAGAGTGTATGCTCATCTGCAATACGTCTAGGACGTTTCCTGTCAGATCAGATGTCAAATAGACGTTTAGAAGATGTCTTTAAGATGTAATGATTTAGAATGCATGTTAAACTGACATCTTCTAAACGTCTATTTGACATCTGACAGGAAACGTCCTATAGACGTATGAGCAAACACTCTTCAAAATACTTTTTTTAATCGCATCCAAAATAAAAGTTTGTGTTTACATAATATGGGTGCATTGTGTATAATTATTTTGTGTGTGTACAGTATATATATATATATAAATACACACACATGCATGCATATTTAAGAATAATTATTTATATATAATTTATATTATACTTAAATATAAATATTTTATATGTAAATCTATACACAGTATATACATGAAAATATTTCAATATTAAATATATTACATTAAATATATACAAGGATGTGTGTGTAATATATATATATATATATATAATTATGAACCCACAGTGAACCCACATATATTATGTAAACACAAACTTGTTTGACAGCCCTAATTAATATTCATCCATAATTTGACTAAGTATTCTATTAAATTACTAATATTTTGTATAATTGATTAAAAATAAACATAATAATTTTGACATTTTTTAAAGATTATACAAAGATAAAGTTAGCATTAGCAATCTACATCATGTAAAGAAAAAAAGGGGGGATTGAGCGTGAACAATTAACCTTTTATTATCAACCGGTATGAATATATATCAACCGGTATGAATATACTGTACACCACAACAACACTTTGTGGCAGTGACTTCTGGGTACAGATCTAGTATTTAGTAAGTGCTGTATTTTGCTTGTCCTTGTAAAGTCAGATGCACCACTGAGACCATTAGAAGAGAAGTGTGGTCTAAAACTGTGGTTTGGGTCAGGCTGTTCAGCTGTCAATAACGGATTGGTTTATTGACGCATTAGCAGAAACACAGTTCCTAATAGCATTCGTCTTCCGGTCTGAATAGACGGCATCACTCATTTCTGATTAAAGGCTAGTTTGAAGCCAGAGCTTTACTCTGCTATCTGCTGTATTAGAGTTTGCAAAGCACCCATCAAACATTAGTATTGATTTTGTGCTTGTATCAGCCAGTGGAATAGCGCTATAGAGATCCATTCTGGGTAAATTGAGAATCAATTTTTGTTTAAAATGGAGATCACGATTCTGAACAGACCACTAAACAAAATAGCTTGTAATTTACTAGAGGTTCTGTCAATGTTATTTGCTGCAGTCTATTTAAAAAAAAAAAAAATGTGAATTTGATTTATTTTTAAATCAGTTTAGTCTTCATTACTGGATGATTCAGTGCTTTTGAATGAATCTCTTGAATGAATGAGTCACTTGTCATACTTTATTTACATTATTTTAAGCGTAAAGTGACTTTCAAAAGGTGATTTACTCTATTTTGATCAGTTTATCCCCAGTACTTCTTTCATGGTTTAAGTTATTGTAAGAAATAATGAGACTGTGTGGTTGAAAAGGCTGTTTGCGAAGCCGTTTTATACCTGATAAATGCTCTTTCATGCCATTTAGGAATAAAATTGTGTGTGTTTGTATCGAGATCGCCATCTTTACCAATTGCTCTTTAACGTCTTCCTGTTTTAAAGATAATTGATTGGTCTCGTTCATAGAACGGCCACTTTACAGTAGTTTAGTAGTCAACTACCACATTGCAATACTTTAAAAACTATACCACGATTGAAACTCTGGTGGATATTATATGCCAATAATTTCTTTCTTGTTTTAGTTAGCCTATAACGGATACATAGATTATGAATATAGTACATTTTCACTCTGACATACTCTTTCGAAAGACGTTTAAAGTGTTGACTCTTTAAACGCCATAATTTATTGCCATCCCATTAAGTTAGTGGTGAACTTAAGCTTTAAATAGTCATTAAATTGACCAATAAATATCCAATAGTGACCAATAATATTGGTCTGTTTTTTTTGTTTTTTTTAAATTGAGTTATTGTAAGACTGAAATAATGATCCTGTGTGGTTAAAAAGGCTGTTTTCACAGATGTTTCATACATGATAAATGCTCTTTCTTATTTAGGGATACGATTGTGTGTTTGAAACTCGATCTTTTCAACGATGATAACAGTTTTTAACAACACTAGGATAATGTGATTTCCTCATCTCAGGAAATCTTTCCAAGAAAGAGTGAGTTTTGGTGGAGTTTTCCTGCTCGCTCCTGTTACATCGCCTTGAGGAAACACTACGCCATTGTTTGCTGAGGAATTCACTGGGAATTTTGTGTCCAAAAAAAGGAGGCTTAGCTTCAACCGGACCCCTCCATTGTTTATTATTCACGTTTCGTCACGTTTACCTTTTTGTTTGGGTCATAAATGCCATTTTGCATCAAGATAAAACTTTAATTTTTTTTAATTTTGGGAATATCACTCTAAAAATTTGGCTTTTTGGAGAGAATGACTCAGAATGTATTAAATCTCACCCACTTAGGAAACACAATACTCTTACATAACACGAGTCAAAAGTTCAGTTTTAATTCAGAGACTATTGGATTATTATTTTTTTCCGGTGGCTGTTTTCCTCACATGACTCTGAGATGCTTCAGGATTTAGGAAATGATCGTTGTTGAAAGCTACACATACATACGCATACTTTGACTCCTGGGAAAGTACTGTACCTTTAAAGGTGACTGATTAACTCATCTAAAATGCCATTTATATTTTTTAAACAATAATATCTTAGCAAAGATCTTAAGTAATATTGACAAACTATATACAGTATTATTTGAACGCTTACAATCTCTAGTTTCCATATTTGGTGACTGATTTTCAAAATAAATTACAGAGGAGCCGTAATATATCAATTTGAAACAAGAATATTTTCATACGGCCTGTTCAGACCTTTATTTTGAAATAGTGATGAACGTGATGAACGTGAAAAATCATGAAAAAAAGGTACAAACCTGTTTGTTTTCATGCCAAGAGTTCAAAAGATTGCATCCATTCAATTATTTTAGAGAAAAAGGTCTGAAAATGTTTTAAATATAAAGAAAAAAATAATAAATTCACCATTTGTGATGTGGCAACGAGCTATAACGCACATGCGTGTTCTTTGTATGTGTTTCTTAGAGGTTGAATTCATATCAAAATCTGCCAAACCTCCCATACTACTTCTGAATAGGATGTCTACTTCATAAATTGTATGAAAATTGTGGAAATATTGGTTTATATATCACTCAAAACACATGTGGAAATAGAGGCGCACTTATAATGGAGTCTAGTTGTACCCTAGTGGAAGCGTTCGGTACTGCGCCCAAACAACATCTCACAGAAAGCTCTTTTTTTTTGAGATGGGTTTCGAAAATATATATTTTCTATAAAATATGAAAAAAACATTTTTTTTTTTTACTTTTTTTTTTATTTTATTTTTTTATGTGGGCAGTAATGGAGTCTGGTTGTGCCCTAATGGAAGCGTTCGGTACTGCGCCCAAACAAAATCTCACTGAACGCTCTTTTTTTTTTAGATATTAACCTAAAATTTGAAACACAACTTGTTTTTATTTTTCTGCAGTTTTAGAGTAGCCCAGGTTTTGAAAATACATATTTTATATAAAATATGAATAATATTTTTTTTTTACATTTGTACATTTCCATAAACTCAAACTTCTAAAACTTGTTTTTCTGTTTCGCTTTCTTAATTTATTATCACTTTCGTTCTTTTACCAATTCGTTCGACCAATCTTACGTCTATATTCCAAAGCATTCTTGAATTACCACCATTTAAGTTTGAAATGGGCATTTCCATGTCTATTAAAAGACAGTTACAGGTCAAAAACCAATTTCTATACTGTGAATTTTTTACCTGACAGAGGAAAAAAAAGGAGGATAAAATAGATTTTAGAAAACAATAGCAATAAAAAATGTAATTCTGCATTGTATAGTCCACCAGCCGTGTCATATTGTCCAGTTCAATGAGATCAACATATTGCACTTGACGTATGATAATCTGTCAATCGTCCTCAGACTCGTATGGCTCTGACTCTCGTGTGTTTGACTGCAGATGTTTGTGGCCACCCACATCCCGGCTCGGTCATCGGCTGCGCTAATTTTAGGCTCTTTGCATGTCAGGAAGATTGTAAACTTGCAGACCTTGATGGGACTCTGACACAAGTTTCCTCCTTAAGCTTAAAAACAAACTCGGCAAACCATCTATTAAGCACTTCTTAGATCCTCTGTGCACCTGCTTTGAAAGAATCAACAACAAAGCACCTGAACGAGGACCTGGAGACTCTGTTTACACTGTTTCACAGCCATTAGAAGGACACAAACACATCTGTATCTGTGCTATATGCTATTGGATACTGAGCCTTTCAATAATAGAGCTTAAAGTATTAGTTCACTTTTGAAAAAACTTTTGCTGATAATTTACTCACCCCCATGTCATCCAAGATGCCCATGTCTTTCTTTCCTCAGTTGAAAAGAAATTTAGGTTTTTGATAAACATTCCAGGATTTTTCTCCATATAATGGACTTCAATGGGAACCGGATGGTTCAAGTATCAAAAGACGGTTAATAACAGTTTCAGATGCAGCTTCAAATGTCTTTAAACGACACCAGACGATGAATAAGGGTCTTATCATGCGAAACGAGCGGTTATTTCAAAACTTATTCCAAAAATGTAACTTTTCTAAGGACAAATGCTAGCCTTTCTCTATTCTGTGAGGCGCGTTTGCAACGTCACGTAATACGTAATTACGTTCAAAACGTCACGGGCGACGTAGCCGGAAGTACAGAATCAAAATCGTCCGACATCGTTGTTTTTCCTTTTAATTCCTTTTTTTGTAAACGGTGTTTGAGTTAGTTTGCACGTTCAACCTATGCGTTCAACTTGTAAACACTGACTCTGTACTTCTGGCTACGTCGCCCGTGACCTTTTGAACGTAATTACGTAATACGTGACGTTGCAAACGAGCCTCACAGAATAGAGAAAGGCTAGCATTTGTCCTTAGAAAAGTTACATTTTTGGAATAAGTTTTGAAATAACTGATCGTTTCGCATGATAAGACCCTTATTCATCGTCTGATATCGTTTAAAGACATTTGAAGCTGCATCTGAAACTGTTATTAACCTTCTTTTGATACTTGAACAATCCGGTTCCCATTGAAGCCCATTATATGGAGAAAAATCCTGGAATGTTTATCAAAAACCTTAATTTCTTTTCAACTGAGGAAAGAAAGACATGGACATCTTGGATGACATGGGGGTGAGTAAATTATCAGCAAAAGTTTTTTCAAAAGTGAACTAATCCTTTAATTTTAATGTGCTTTAAGACAAACTATGTGTAAATTTCCTCCTTAAAACTGCAGTGAACCAAAGACAGTCTCAAAAACACGGTTTGAAATCGCTGGTGTTACTGACGTCACAAACGACCTTGTAATAGTGTTGCACGATGCATCAATACTTCAAAAGTATCGCGATACTCGGAAATTAAAAACCTCACGATACCTAAATTTACCAGTATCGATACTTTTATGAATGACCGTGTTCCAGATTTGTAAGAGACGCATTTCATGTTGGTGTGTCCAGTCCCTCCCTATGGACGTATGTGTTTTTTCTTCTCACGCGCGCAGCAAAGAAGCGGCGGCTGTCATGAGGCAAACACTACAGCGAGATCCGGAGTGGGCCGCGAGTGTTTCTAGGCCGCGATGACCGGTCTGATAGTTATGATAGCCTGTACACTGATAGAATGAAGCGCCCGTCCGAATGAAGACGGTGCGCGAGCCGCAAAATCCCATGCAAGTGATACCAGCGAAAAAGAGGGCTCCGCTTGATTTAAAAAACAACAGATTTTAGCGCTAGATCTCTTATTTAATAGCGAAATAAATTACTTTTCTGCTATTTAACTGGAGATGTTTTATTTATTTTTGTATTAGGTGTACAGGTTTCCCCCCAACTTTCATAGATGGCATAAATCATTTGCAAACTGCTTAAATAAAGGATACAAAACATCGGCTAAAATTATCTATATGCTATATGATTGTAATCAGAGCATGTCATTTATTTATATTAGGTTATTACAGTATTTAAAAAGCACAGACCTACGCGACAGAGGTGCATGTGAAACGGAACGGAAAACTTTCAGGAAAAGTATCGAAAAAATATCGATACCGATATGGTATCGGTATCGAAACAATAATTTTGGTATCGTGACAACACTACCTTGTAACCAATCAGATCAACGTGTGATCGTCAACCGGATCTCTGAGCTGAGTGAGTGGAGGCGTGGCTCATTTGCATATTCATAGAACCACTGTGAATACTAAATGAGATGAGGGTGTCGAGTTACATTCAAGCTATTTTAAAGGAGTAGTTCACTTTTGCTGATAATTTACTCGCCCCCGTGTCATCCAAGATGTCCGTGTCTTTCTTTCTTCAGTCGAAAAGAAATTAAGGTTTTTGATGAAAACATTCCAGGATTTTGGACTTCATTGGGAACCAAACGGTTCAATGTCCAAATGAGAGTTTCAGTGCAAACTGTTCAAAGGGCTTTAAATGAGAAAATTAAATGAGACGATCGCTCATTTAATAAATAAATAACAAAGTTTAAGTTTTATAAGCTCAAATGCTCGCCTTGCTCTGTTCTGTGATGCGCATTCGTGACTCTCCTGTTCATCGAATCTTTTTCCGAGTCATTTGGTTCGTTCAAAACGAAGGAAATGAACGAATTGACTCTACTTGCGTTGTCTCTTTGTCTGTATAGGTTATTAATTTTTTTACGGCAGTTGTTTTTAATTGTGCTTTATAAATAAATTGAAATCGAGAGGTTGTACAGTATTTTAGAGTCAATGTTTCTAATGAGACTTGCTGTTGCTTCCTGTTTGCAGATGACTAATCTGGATGCACAGATGCATTTGCGTGCCAAGAGCATCACATAAATACTTAATGCTGGCCGGCGAAGTCAGATGTGTGAAGGTTTAACTCTTAAATGCATCCAGCGTTGGGAGCTTTGGTGGTGGTGGGGGGGGTTATATAATTATGTAGCAGACGTATGCCAGGGTTTCTGCAGTGCAGACGTCTGGGTTGTGTCCCAAATCTAACGGTCCCAAAGACCCTCTTCGTGTTTCTGGCAGATCTGGAGAGAAACACTCTCTCAAGTGTAGGGTTCGTTTAGGAAACTGTGTTCAATCAGTGTTTGCTCTGGAAAACATATTCCCATTTGTAGCTCAAGACATTTAATTGAATGATTTCTTTGCTATGTAATTTTAGTGCATAATATATATCTTGTGAATTCAGTTTCTGTGCATCTGTATTTAAGGGGAAAATAGGAAGTGCATTAATCAATGTTTATAAATGCCATTTGATATAATTAAGAAACTCTGTTCATAGACTACTTTTGCAATGTTTTTTTTTTATATCAAAAATATCTTCCCAGAAGATGAGCATGGGTTTGGAACAGACATCAGGATGATGAAATAATGGCAAAATTGTCTATTTTAGACTGAATCATCGTCTTCTATTGTCTATTTTTAGTGAAATATGCCTCGCTAAAAATAATTAATAATAAATAATAATCATTTAGTAGGGTAGGGTTCGTTTAGAAAACTGTGTTCAATCAGTGACTCTGGAAAACAGATTCCCGTTTGTAGCTCAAGACATTTAATTGAATGATTTCTTTGCTATCTAATTTTAGTGCATAATATATATCTTGTGAATTCAGTTTCTGTGCATCTGTATTTAAGGGGAAAATAGGAAGTGCATTAATCAATGTTTATAAATTCCATTTGTACATCATATAGTTAAGAAGCTGTTTATAAAGACCATTTCACAAGATGTAAACACACCTGTATCAGTTTTTTAACACTGCATAAAAGCTGGGATAAAATACAACCAACAGAACATTTAAAACTGAATCGAAAAGTTAAACAAACATCTTTAAGATGTTTTCTTTACATGTGAAATAAAGAAAACAGTTACAAACTGAAACAGGAAGTGTTTCTGGGCCAGTGTTGTTTACATCTTGTGAAATGGTCTATAGAGTACCTCTGCAATTTTTCTTTTTTTATATATCAAAATATCTTCACAATGTGTTCAGAAGATGAGCAAAAGTTTTATGGGTTTGTAACAGACAACAGGATGATGAAATAATGGCAAAATCGTCTGAAGACTAGACTAAATCATAGTCTTCTATTGTCTATTTTTTGTCTATTTTTAGTGAAATATGCCACGCTAAAAATAAATAATAATCATTTAGCATCTTCTCCCACCAAAAAAGTTTTGCACAAAAATTTTGCCAACCACAAAAAAACCTTTTCAGTTCTTTTTCATTTAAAAAAAACATATATATTTTGGTGCATCGTTGAAAAATTATTTATTTGTTAGGATTCTACTTGAAAGAATAGCTGGAAGATTATGCAGCTATAGATACAGTTTTGCTAGAAAATGGGGGCAAATGGTGCAAAACCATTATTGATGATGATGTTTTCTTAAACGCTGTGTTGGGTTGAGTCGTGAGGTTCAGTATGATCATGCTCTGCCCGTTCACACACACCTGCCGCTCCCATTACAACAACTGACTGCATCCCACAGATAATATAAAGACACTCAGGAGGATTGACTCCATATAGACTGTTCAAAACACTCACTCACACACACACACCCCAGCTCTATAGTGCAGCCGTTCAGGGCTTCCTTTTGTGTCTGCGCTGTAATCCTGGAAAAATGTCCTATTTCTGGAGTGGGCCAAACGGTGAGTCACTTAAAGTGCAGGACATGAGTCTGAAAATGAAAGAGGAAATGGGAATGAGTGCTGTTGTAATTTTCCAGACGCAGTCCATATGGCATAAAGGTGATGGTGGAGTGCCAACACATTTGCAAGACGGGCTCATATTGAGACTGATTTATAAGGTGCAATATAATGTCACGCCTAGATATGTGTGTGTGTGTGTGTACCTGTGAATTAGACGATCCACCAACTTGACCCTTCATGTACAATCTGACGCTCTTGAGCACCAAAAAAGTCAATGATTTTCTCAAAATGGTTTGATTCAATCTGATTGGTTTGCTTCACACTGTTTTCAGGAGTCTTAACAGTCTACCAGGATTTCTCCAGGCTTCTCCAACGAGCTCATTGAGTTGGTGTTGATGTTACGACTGGTTGTTACCGTTCTTGTAATTCCTTTCTTTGGTCATTTTTAATGGTTTTCTGAATCCAATTCAAGAAAAACACTTAATGTACTCAATTTAAAAGGATTATTCGACCCAGAATTTTTTAATTGTCATCATTTTCTCTCACTAATGTCGTTCCAAAGCAAAGCAAGAGATTGTAAAACTAATCCCTATGAATTGAGTGGTTTAGTCCAAATTTTCTGCAGAGACTCACTGGTTCACTGCAGTTTTAAGGAGGAAATACTCAACAATGCTGTCGACTTATGAATTTTTCTTAAAGCTACACTGTGTGATTTTTACCCCCATCTATCGGTGAAAAGGTATATGACCAATAGAGCCAGACCGATATATCGGCAGACCGATATTATCGGCCGATATTAGGCATTTTCCAAACTATCGGTATCGGCAGTTATAATGGCCGATATTTCAAAAATAAAATAAAAACGGCCGAAACACGCTTGAACCATGTCATGAGTGTTGGAGTTGTATAGTTTGTCCACCAGAGGGCACTCTACACCGTCCCTGTTGGCAACACTCGTTGAGTTGGTCACGATTCATACATTGCTTGAATAACAATTAAAAGATCATCCCTATCAGTTCTCTTAACTCAAATAAGCATGACAAAATTTGTGACTAATCATCTCAAGTTTAAAAAAATAAATAAATAAATAAAATATCGGCCGATATATCGGATTTTAAAACCCAAAAATATCTGTATCGGTATTAGCCTTCAAAATCTTTTATCGGTCGGGCTCTAATGACCATCCAGTGAATATTAGTTTCTGTTCCTCTCAATTACGATTTCGTTTTAACTCCTACGGTGGCCAATGTAGTCCAAGACTAACATGGCTTCCACTTCGACCTCGTCCATGAGTGTTAACTCAAACGTAAGCTTGAATTAACGGGTATGTCCCTCTTTGGCTAATGTACTTTCAAGATGGAGGGGCAACATGGCGAACCCCTTACCCGTATATATTTTCAATGCCATATTATACACTCACGAGAATACTTTATTACTTGAACAATAATGAGCACACATATTTTTGAAAGAACTAAGTGTTTTTAGCTAAGAATAAACTAAAAGAGTTACACAGTGTAGCTTTAAAGCTTATTAAAAACACCACATAGACAGTCTTGATTTTCACCACAGGGGGACTTTAGGAGACGCATTTTAAACTCGCTGTGCTCCTCGCATGTGTGGAGGATTATGGTCTTATCAAACTGAAACTGTTTTGAGATGAATTCTCCTGTGACGGCTCTCTGGCCCAGTGATAATATTTACCTGATGTGGTCCATTAGAAGACTTGGCGTGCGATCAGTGCGGGTTGTTGTGTGTTTGTGTGAGTGACACAATGCTGTAATGGTTTCAGTTCCCAACCCCTGAGATCCTTTCAAAAGCTCTTACACTGAACATATCACACCAAAACATGTTTGCTGAATGTTCCCCTGTGTCTTGTTCCTGGAAAAGCCACAAACTTATCATTCCTGCTTTTGATGTCATTTTATTCTGTTCATTTGTGTCAGAGTATTTCAGTAATTGTGATGAATTTGGCTGCTCAGTTGTTTATTCACTCCTTCAACTTCTCCAATGAGATCAAGAACTTTATCTCAAGACAAAAGCCTTTTGTTTTTGCTTTGTCTGGGGAGATTTTGCCTCTGCCAGTAAGAAGCAAAGCGTGATGATGAAGCCTTTCAAAACGGGCCTTTCGCAACGTCGTGCAATGTTAGCTCAAATAATCACGTTAAGGCAAGTTTAAATTCCAGCCATATACTAACATACTAAGATCAAAATATACATTTTGAGGCTACTACTGTAATGCCAAACAGTGGTTTGCTTTACCACATATCAGACATATAATGCATCTAACCACAGGTTGAGAGCTATAGTTCCAACCACACAACTTAGTGATGCTTTATGCAAATATTCGTTGAAACTATGGTTTTGGGATAATGTTTGAGAACGGTTTGTTCTTGGAAACTCGCTCCTGTATGATGATATGTAAATCTCAGCAGAATTTAATGGCAGCTGTTTCCTGCAGTAACAGGCCTGCCAAGTTCATCCTCACTATTATTCTCTCCAGGTCTGTTTAAAGTTTCTTTTGTCTCCAGAAGGCATATGATACTTCGTTTCCACCAAAAAAGAACTGGTTCGGAACTGGTGCTGGTTCCCAGTTGGTTCCAAGTTGGTTCCAAGTTTGTCCCCAGAAGGCCTATGATACCTCGTTTCCACCAAAAAAAAACTGGTTCGGAACTGGTGCTGGTTCCCAGTTGGTTCCAAGTTGGTTCCAAGTTTGTCGCCAGAAGGCCTGTAATTCCTCGTTTCCACCAAAAAAAAAAAAAAAAGAACTGGTTCGGAACTGGTGTTGGTTCCATGTTGGTTCCAAGTTGGTCTCTAGAAAGCCTGTGATACTTCGTTTCCACCCAAAACGAACAGGTTCGGAACTGGTGTTGGTTCCCAGTTGGTTCCCAGTGGGTTCCCAGTTGGTTCCCAGTGGGTTCCCAGTTGGTTCCAAGTGGGTTTCCAGTTGGTTCCCAGTTGGTTCCAAGTTGGTCTCTAGAAAGCCTGTGATACCTCGTTTCCACCAAAAAAGAATGGGTTCGGAACTGGTGTTGGTTCCCAGTTGGTTCCAAGTTGGCCTCTAGAAAGCCTATGATATCTCGTTTCCACCAAAAAAGAACTGGTTTGGAACTGGTGCTGGTTTCCAGTTGGTTCCAAGTTGGCCTCTAGAAAGCCTATGATATCTCGTTTCCACCAAAAAAGAACTGGTTTGGAACTGGTGCTGGTTTCCAGTTGGTTCCAAGTTGGTCTCTAGAAGGCCTATGATACCTCATTTCCACCAAAAAAGAACTGGTTCAGAACTGGTGTTGGTTCCAAGTTGGTTGCAAGTTTGTCTCCAAAAGGCCTATGATACCTCGTTTCCACCAAAAAAGAACTGGTTTGGAACTGGTTTCCAGTTGGTTCCAAGTTGGTCTCTAGAAGGCCTATGATACCTCGTTTCCACCAAAAAAAAAAGAACTGGTTCGGAACTGGTGTTGGTTCCAAGTTGGTTCCTAGTTGGTCTATAGAAAGCCTATGATACCTTATTTCCACCAAAAAAGAATGGGTTCGGAACTGTTGTTGGTTCCAAGTTTGTCTCCAGAAGGCCTATGATACCTCGTTTCCACTAAAATAGAACTGGTTCAGAACTAGTGCTGGTTCCCAGTTGGTTCCAAGTTGGTCTCTAGAAGGCCTATGATACCTTGTTTCCACCAAAAAAGAACTGGTTTGGAGCTGGTGTTGGTTCCCAGTTGGTTCCAAGTTGGTCTCTAGAAGGCCTATGATGCCTCGTTTCCACCAAAAAAGAACTGGTTCGGAACTGGTGCTGGTTCCCAGTTGGTTCCGAGTTGGTCTTTGATACCTCGTTTCCACCAAAAAAAAAAGAACTGGTTTGGAACTGTTGTTGGTTCCCAGTTGGTTCCAAGTTGGTCTCTAGAAAGCCTATGATAACTCATTTCCACCAAAAAAGAACAGGTTCGGAACTGGTCTTGGTTCCCAGTTGGTTCCAAGTTTGTCTCCAGAAGGCCTATGATACCTCGTTTCCACGTTACTGTGTACGTCGCCATACGTCTTAGCTTTCCCATTCCCGCCGTGTTGTTGGTCACAATAACCCCGTCCCCAGCCCCCGACGAAAGCATGACGTGGTAAAAGAACAATTCTAGTCCAGCAAAGAGTTGGTGCCGCTTTGAAACCAATTTTCCTGGCCGAGAACCGGTTCTTTGGCTGTCGAAACACAAATAACTGGTTCGCGAGTTGGCACCGGCTCCGAACCGGCTCTCAAAATGCTTTGGTGGAAAAGGGGTATGATAGACGTCAAGTGTTGTGGTGTTTTCTGATTATACAGGTGGACATGCATTTGTGTTTTTTTACAATAATGTGTAAGTGTCATTGATTGATGCATTGTTTGTGTGTACTGCAAGGTTATAATCGTTAACGAAAACTAACGAAAAAACGAAAACTAGATGGGAAAAAACATTGTCGTTAACTGAAATAAAAATAAAAACGAGCCATTACAAAAAAACTATAACTAACTAAAACTGTAATGTCTGTTTGCAAAACTAACTAAAAAAAAATAAAATTATAGAGCAAATGTCCTTAGTTTTCGTCTTTGTCAATGCCATTTAATTTTAACGTTATTTAAAACACGCAGTGTATTTGTTCAACTGCATTTCATTTCCCTGTAACGCTCTCCCTCCGTCTCTCTCACATGCACGCGCGCGCACACACACCTACACACACAGCCCCTCCCCCTCCATGCAGTACACACCGCGTCTCCGTGAAAACGAGCCAACGAGGGTTCGATCAATGTTGAAAGCAAGTTCGTGAAAGGTTGGTATCTCATCATGAACATCTTTACACAATCACACATTAAAGGTGCCCTCTGGGATTTAAAATCAAATCATACAACATGTTCCATACCAGATGGGGGCAGTATACCTCCAGAAATACCTCCACGGCCACGGGCTCTCTCATGTCTTCAAACAACATGGGCGAGTGCTGTGTTGCTCTGTCTCCCTCGTGCATATTAATCAAATCAATTGACACGATAGTAAAAGGTTGGAAGACCGCAGTTTCACGTGGAGCATTTGGAGATTTTCAGAGATTAGAGACTAAATGAACAACATCTCAATACTAAATTATAAGGGCCGTCTCATAGACAAGTCGGTGCATTTCGACGATATGGGAAAATTAAAGCCCAGGCTATTATTTCTAGTTTTATGATATTCGATTTGTTCATATTACATTTTTTATCATTAGTTTGAATTAATTTGACAGACAGCATTCCCTGATGTGGACCACGCTAGCGTCTTTCAGAGCTGCCAACTCTCACAACACTTTTCACACACTCTCACGCCACACATCAATTCTGTCATGCACAGAAAAGGACACGGAGACCGATGTCAGCTCTCAGATTCTGTTCATTTTATGACGCAATTCAAACAATAAATACAGTATTGGCGCTTTACACGACAGATCCCTAGCACACGTGAACCGATCATCTCTACTAGCTAATGGTAAAAGAACACGAACACTGTTAAAAGATACAGTATGCTACAACTTACCAAAATGTATTCCTCATGCATAATATCGACCAATTATTGTTTTTTAACTCTTCCCTGAACTGAAATGTAGTAGTGGGCTGTATTTTCCACACGACTGACGTCAGGTTCAAGTAAACACAAGCTGGCGCGAGCGCGACTCACTCGTGTACTGCAGTTTGGCTGGTGCTAACGTTGCCCGCCCGCATACCGCCTCCCATGGTCGAAACTGGTATTACGACACCTGCCGGGCCGGGGCTAGTAATTTAGCATGCTAATTCAGATTAATATCTCGGCAGCACTATAACGTGTCAGTTTTTTAATGACATCATCAACCTTATTTCTTCTCAATCTTTTGATGCGTGTAGCTCATTTTTGGGATATTTTAACCTCAATTTTTACAGATGGCACCTTTAAAAGGTGGTGTACAAATATTATAAATTCTTAATACAATTCTGTCAGTGTGTTAATGTCGACCCGAGAAGCGATTGAGCCTTCGTTAGAAAAAGTTAACTGACTTAGTCGCAGTTTTGAGGTAAAATGCTGCTGGGTTGTCGATGTCAAAACTCTATAAGCTGTGATTCAAATATTAAATAATGTTATGTCATTATTCTACTCGGTAACACTTTATTTTGATAGTCCACTTTAGACATTCAACTGACTATAAGTAACTTGTCTACTACAAGTAAACTTATTCTCCTAACCCAAATCCTAACAATAACCATAATCTAACAGTCTACTGACAGTCTACTATAATATACTAATACTCTAATGAGAGTTGCTTGAAATGTAGTTGAAAAGTTACTTATAATTAGTAGAATGTCTAAAGTGATCGAAATAAAGTGTAACCGAAATTGTAAAGCTGTGGGATTTTTATATAGAATGTAGATTGTTGGTACAGTAAAGGAATTTCACATTGTAGGCTATACATTTGGTTTTAATGGTGAATAGATATTTCTAAAAATGTATGTTTGTGTTGAGTTATTATTACACAATTCTTTTTCTGACCTTTTTCAACCTTGCCCCTGACAAATAACCCAAACTACAAAAAAAACTAAAACTAACACTAAAACTAATAAAAACTAAACTAAAACTAAGCATTTTCAAAAAATAGAAACTAAACTAAACTAGTAAACTCACTTTTAAAACTAATTAAAACTAAACTGAATTTGAAAAGAAAAATTCAAAACGAAATAAAAATAAAAACTAATGAAAAATGCAAAACTATAATAACCTTGGTGTACTGCCATTGGATCTAGTTTTTGTTTTTTATGTTCTGTCCAATTTCTTCAATGGGGTCCAATGGGTTGAAGGCCCAAATGTCAGTTTCAGTGCATCTTCAAAGTCTTGACATGATCCCAGCCGAGGAATAAGAGTCTTATCTAACCAAACTATTGCTCATTTTCTAAAAAAAAACAATATTTATACACCTTTGACTTCGTCTTTGCACATTGACTTTATAAACACTAGGACTGTACTTTCGCCTACGTCACGCTTGACCTTTCAATTATTAGGATTACGTTATGTGTGGCGCTTCACAGCTAGTTTAATGTGAGCATTTGTGGTTAAGTATATATATATATATATATATATATTTTTTTTTTTAAGTAAATTACAGATAGTTTGTCTAGATAAGACTCTTATTCCTCAGCTGGGATCGTGTCGAGATGCTGAAACGCACTGAAACTCACATCAGGACCGTCAACCTGTTGGACCCCATTGAAGTCACTATATGGAGAAAAATCGTGCAATGTTTTCCTCAAAAACCTTAATTTCTTTTCGACTGAAGAGAGACATGAAAATGACGTGGGGGAGAGTTAGTTATCATGAAATTTTAATTCTGAAGTGAACTAATCCTTTGTCAGAGGAGTAACTGTGCAACGTCCACTTGATGTTTAGCATGTGCTGTTCATCATGAAGGGCTTTATAGACTTTTCCAGCTCGTGTTCCAGAGCCCATTTGTAAAGTTATCTCCGTGTTTGACGTAACCTTTCCTGGACAATTCAAGACGTTACTTAACATAGCTTGTTGGCTGCGTCACGATGGGTGTGTGTGTGAGCACAGACTGTTACATTAGCTCATGGTTGTCAGCTGTGTGTCGGTGGTGCCGTCTTGCATTTGTCCTTCCCCTGAGAGCCATAAAACTCTTCTCTGAAAGTCTGACTCTCGACAGGGCGGTGTGTGTGTGTGTGTGTGTGTGTGTGTCTGGCTGTGAGATTGACCTCGGCAGCTCGTTCCACAGAGGAATTTGTTTATATGTGGTGGCGCTACAAATAACGAGAATGTACAATTGGGTAACTTCCTGGTCTCAAGGCAGGATCTTAACCAAAACAGGCCAGAACTAGGGGCATTAGTGAGTGTGTGAAATGTCAGTTGCCAATTGGTCAGTAACAATTTTTTGAATTCTCACAATGCAATGATGCGACAACATGAACAAACGTGAACAACGCTCTGTACAGTTGACATCACAACATTTCCAGCCTTTCCAATGTAAATATTCAAGGGCTGGAACACGTGAAAGGGAATTTGTTACTCACGCTCTGTGGAAAGTTTAACATCCGAAGCGCGTAAACCAAAATGGACGAATTCACTCAAAATGATGTAAAAAAAAAAGAATATTTGGACAAGCTACATATATGAATAAAGTAAAATTAGACAGAATTACAAGAGTTGCTGGAAAAAATTGTAGGATCTAAACAAAAACCGGTCGCTATATCCAGTGGTGGAATGTACACTCTAAAAAATGCTGGGTTGTTTTAACCCAATTTTGGGTCAAATATGGACAAACCCGAAATGTTGGGTTAAAAATGTAATGTAAAAATTTAACCCAACGGCTGGGTTAGTCCATATTTGACCCAAAGTTGGGTTAAAACAACCCAGCATTTTTTAGAGTGTAACGAAGTACAAATACTTTGTTACTTTACTTAAGTACATTTTTCACGTAACAGCAGACACGCCCCTTTTAACAGAGCGTTCTAAGCAGAGGCTAAAATCAGGCTAGGAAAAATGCCTTTTATTTCTAAATTATGACTATTTTTGATCTAAAAAACATACTAACATTATAAGGGCAACACAGGAAACATTATAGAATAATAAAAAAAAACCATGTCAGGGGACCTTTAATCATATATGTTTATGTATTGTGTGTTAATTGTTTTTGTGATTGTAATTGCGAGACCAAAGACCAATTTTCCGCCAAGGCTGAACAATAAAAGATTACTCGCTTACTTACAAACTTACAAAAAACACACCCTGTGTGAGATCTTGTATTTAATGTTGGTAACAAGCAAGAATGCAGTTGTTCCCAAAAATCCACACGATTGCAAAGTGACATGTACATATGTATTATATATTGTATCCATTTACCAGTATATAGTTATTATTATAGTGATAAGTGAACGCAAACACGGAACGCTTGATCCGTGCGTGCATTCGGTCTTAAAGTGACCGCATCCTAATAATCCTGCTTTTGTCTGCCATTTTAATGTTAACGAAACAACAAAGGACAAAGAAAAAAACACTCACTGCTCTTGAACTTTAAAAAGGATATGAAAAATATGTAGTGCTTGCTTTATTAAATTTTGGTTCCTAAATCTATTAGACCTGCCTCAAGATCACTGTTTATTTCATTTGTATGTATTGTATTTAGGGCTGTCAAAACGATTAATCGCGATTAATCGCATCCAAAATAAAAGTTTGTGTTTACATAATAAATGTGGGGGCACTGTGTATAATTATTTTAGATATATAAACACGCACACATGCTTGTATATATTTAAGAAATATTTTCATGTATATTCTATATATAATTTATATTATATATAAATATGAATATTTTATATATAAATAATTTTTTTTTCTGAAATATACATGCATGTGTGTTTTTATATACTATATATACAAAATAATTATACACAGTGAACCCACATATATTATGTAAACACAAACTTTAATTTTGGATGCGATTAATCGCGATTAATCGTTTTGACAGCTCTAATTGTATTGTATTTATTTGTGCTTTTTGATTGTTTGTTCTTATTTTATTACTTACTGTTTACTTGTCTTTAAAAAATGAAGGCTATTAAACGTATATTAGTTAAGTCATCTCTCTTACGCTGTTTATTTCCCCTGTGTTCACAGGCGTTTGGCAATGCTAAAACGGCCCACAATAACAACTCCAGTCGTTTTGGGAAGTTCATCCAAGTGAACTACCAGGAGAGTGGCACTGTTAGAGGGTAAGAGCTGCTGTGGTGTTATAATAATTAATAATAATAATAAGAATAATGTGTAGAGAGCCCCTGTCGAATCTGTTTTGTTCTTATCCAGGGCATATGTGGAGAAATACCTACTGGAGAAATCCCGGCTCGTCTATCAGGAACACAATGAAAGGTAGGAGATATTGATGATTTTGTTAAGAAATGATGTCGGCTACTGAAGTATATTGTAAGTACATTGTTTATTTAAACTGAGGACGGAGAGTGTAGATTTGGTAGGAGCATGTGAACATGTGGGAATCATTTCTCCACAGTGTTCAGTTTATATGTGTGAATCTCAGCTGTCATTACCAGTCCCACTGGTTTCAGGAAACCGACCATAATTTCCTTGTTTTTGCGACTTTGGTGTAAATCACGGCAGTCGTACTTCAGTTTCGGGGCAGTGCATTATCCAACTGAAACCAGCATATCAACAGCATGTGATAAAGTGACAATCAGTAAAGCTGTCAAGCTCACCTTTTCTTGTCCTGACTAGTTTTTGAACTGGTGTTCATAATAGTGCTGCACGATACATACTGTACAAAAATGTCGCATTATAGCTGTGTGTGATTGTAAAAGCGAGTGCATACAGTCGCCCTCAAACCGTATTCACTTTATAGCCCTTAATCCTGTAATTGTGGACAAATGTGGGCACTCAGGCGTGATCCTAATTTGTATTTATTATAAGTGTTATATCACTGTCTTCGATAAAGTTTTGTCTATCCATTTATGGTGTTTTTTTTTATTTTGGGTGTATTTTTGAATTTATTTACTTCAAAAAGTACCATATTTTCCTATGTAAATTATGCTTATTTTTATGTTTTATTTTTTTAACTACATTAAAATATGGTTCCAATAAGTTCTTAGAGCTAAAACCTAAAGATGAAGTGATTTTGGTGTCTTATTTTGGCTTATTTTACAATGCTCTAAATTTTTTCCCATTCATTTCTGTGCCCATTTTTAACCCAAATACAAGATTAAGGAGGGTTTTTTTTTTTCACCCACTTAACATTGTAGAATTGAGTCCAAAAAAAACTTAGGCAAACTTAGATAAAGTAGCCAAGTCTTGTACCGTTTAGATCAAGGTAGTATTTTAAAAAAATAAATCAAAACTATTTTGCCCACATCTGTCCAGAATGCGGTTTTAGGGTTAATTTGCTAGCAAGATGTCAAAGCTTGATGGTTTAACATTAAAAAAATAAAGCAATTAATATGTAAATAGTATTTTATTGTTGTACTATAAAATAAAAAAAATATTCTTATTTAATAGTACATATTACATATTCTTATGTAGTTTAATGTACTGTTGATGTTTTTTTTTTTAAATAATCACTTTAAAAATCACAATTATTATTGTCTACTGAATTGGGCAAAAGCAATTTAAATGCAAAAAAAAAAAAAGGTTGCACTAAAAAAAAATATTCGGGAGATAAATAAATACTAATAATAATTTTGCAGATTTTTAAATCAATTTTATTTTGCTCTCCACAACAGAATCACACCAGTCATTTTAGAATTAGCGCTGGGCAATGATTAATCGCGATTAATCGCATCCAAAATAAAAGTTTGCGTACATAAAGTGTATATATAGATTAATATATTTGTGTGTACTGCGTATAATTATTTTGCATATATAAATACACACACATGCATGTATATATTTAAGAAAAAAAAATGTTATTTATATATAAAATGTTAATATTTATATATAATATAAATTATGTGTAAATATACATACAATATATACATGCACATATTTCTTAAATATATGCATGCATGTGTGTATATTTATATATGCAAAATAATTATACGCAGTACACACAAATATATTATGTAAACACAAACTTTTATTTTGGATGCGATTAATCCCTATTTAGAATAATTAATTCTTTCCAAATATAGCTTTAAATCATCTTCTGTTCTGAACATTCCTGTATTTCTTCATATTGCAATATATATCGTAATGTCATTTTTTTCCAATATTGTGCAGCCCTAGTTCAAATACACTGACTTGAATCGTCTCTTCCTTAATGAAGCAATACCTGCACATTTAAACATCAAAAATGTCTCCAGTGGTTTTAAATGATGCATTACACAGTATTTTCACTCAGATAGACTCTCTTGAAACCTGTCGTGGCTTGTAAAAAAGCATTGTTAAAGGGATAGTTCACTTAAAAATGAAAATCATGCCATCATTTTCTCACCCTCAAGCCATCTTAGGTGTATATATCTTCTTTCAGCCAAACACAATCGGAGTTGTATTAAAAATATAAGGTGGCTCTTCCACCTTAACGTCGTCATGAAACGGAAATTGTGATGCGTCTTTTGACGTATAAATCTGGCTGAAATAGCTTGATCGAGAAAAAATGTAGGACGAGACGTGATTTTGTCCATCAGGATTTGTTGCGATCTCATGCGAGTGAAAGTTTGTTTACCCATTGATTTGAAAAAGCTTCCCAAAACTGACCCCTGACTTCTGACCCCTTCAAGTATTTATAGCCAGATATATCCATACAGCACCTGACGTTACATGGGTTTGTTCTTTTAGGAATTACCATGTGTTTTACTACCTGCTGGCAGGAGCGAGTGAAGAGGAGAGGACCTCGTTCCACCTCAAAAAGCCTGAAGAATATCATTACCTCAATCAGGTACGAGCTCATACCACCGCATGCACTGTATTCTCCATCAGCGACCTCGCTTACAACCAGTGTTGGGGGAAAAGCAATGCGTTACAATATTGTTACAATATAGTTACTTTTTAAGAAAAATAAAAAATTGTTCATTACATTTGCGTTACTTGGTCTCACCTGGTCTGGGTGTTTTATAACAAAAAAAAGTGCTATTTTTGGCTATTTCACACCAAAATTGAAATAATAAGCCTCAGACTGAAGGGAGTGCAATTTCACGCGTGTACAGTAGAGGGCGCAGCTCAAACAACTTTACTTTTAAGTAGTCAATATAAAAAGTACATTGGTCAATAAAGTGAGATTAAATGGCTACAAATATTTGTTTTATTTAACATTTAATTTATTTGAGGTTCGCATAATCTGATTTTGCATTTTACCGAGTAAATGAGTAAATTCATGCTCGCAGTTACTCTAGAACTACAATAACCATCATGTTTGCACACAACGCCTCTGCACTTACGATTGCTCTCAACATTGGGAGCTGTCAGTCAATAAATGGGAAAACAAATGTTTGAAATAATCACTGCGATATTTGTTTGCGAATTTTAGTAATGCGTTACTAGTTACTTGAAAAGTAATCTGATTACATAACTCAAGTTACTTGTAATGCGTTTCCCCCAACACTGTTTCAGATGCGATCACGAGAGGTCAGCTGAGACGCTCCTGGTAGTAACATGCGTCTCCTGTGACCACTTGCGATCGAGTTTCGTTCGTTACTTTGTCAGTGTGTCTGTGCATGTTGACGGAAGATGTCTTCCACCCTTTTGTTTCGATCTTGCTTGATATCCCGGAGGTATTGCTCTAAAAAAGGTCACTGACACGCACGGGAATACCCTTTGCCGTCATGGCAATCTGTCGCGCTGCCTGTGTTTGACCATTTGTTTGACGGAGGTAGCAACAGTAACTAAGGGGGGCGGGGCTCGGCGAAAGCCTAATTTACACACACCTATCTCTTTCTCTCTTTCAAGAATTAATTCAAATAAATGCTATAATTCATTCATGCAAATAAGTGTAATCTTACACTCTACTTTATCTCTCCGTCTGATTTATAGCGGGCAGAATGCTAGATCTAACAAACCGTAACTGACGAAAATAACCGTTGTTTTTACCCTTCAGGTCAAATGTTGCACTACAAACACCAATAACAGCTGTGATTTGTCAATGCTGGAAATGACCATGGTATAAGTGGAATAATCCACGGGTAGCTTTGCAATAAACCATTTCAATGCACTCCGCTTCTCTTTGGGTGGAGTATTCCTCCACGTTGTGCATTGAAATCGTGTAATAGCCATAGATTATTATAGTATACACATTTGTAGTAATGACATCAATATTTAATATTTTAAATATATATTTTTTTTATAATGTGACACCCCTAGTGAGGACTATTGTTGCACAAAAAAATAAAAATAAATCAACAAAGCTTAGTTGAGATCATTGGATGGCAGCAGTTTTTTGTGCTTTGCCCTTGTAGAGTCAGTTTTGGTCAGGCAGCTGCTCTCTCTCTCTCTCTCTCTGAGGCCTATTGACGGATTCACTCACTAGGCAAACAGGAAAGTGGGGAATATGGAGGAAACGGATTCCAGTTCATTCCTTTCAGCTGTGGTCTCGCACACAGAGACACTTTAAAACCTAATCTACCCAGAGAAAGCAGGCTTGTGCTCCTAACGTGCCCCTCATTTCCATAACACACACCTGCCTCGTGCTTTTGTTTCTGTGTGAAAGCTGTTGCATGCGGGCGTCCAGTCTATTGTGTGTGTGTGTAAATGTATTTTAGTCTAAATGTTAAAAAGGATACTCCCCGAAAATGAAAACTCAATCCCAAGTGTATATGACTTTCCTCTGTGGAACACAAACAGAGATTTTTAGATGAATCGTTTGTTTCCGAGTCCATATAATGACAGTGGAAAGGTCTCTTAAAGCTGACGCTTCGAAAACCACACAAAGTGCACGTGAGGGTAATTCAATACAACCCCAGTTGATGAATCAGTGTCTTCTGAAATGAGTTTGCACTGAACAAAATAACATGTTACTAGAGGTTTTGACAATACATGTATGTTCTGTTAATTTGAATTAAAAATTTAAAAAAAAATTAAATCGGGTTGCGTGAATGATTCAATGACTCACTCATAAAGACTGGATTAATCAGTGATTTTCTAATGAATTACTGTTTTTAACAATCACTTGTCTTTTAGTCACTTGGCAATTCTTTATTTGAAACGTTAAGTCACTTTAAAAAAGGTGATTTGCTCTTTATTGATCTCTACTGTAGACGTCAGTGTTTATATCTGAACTCTAAACTTTTATCCCAGTTCTTCTGTGATGATTTGAATGATTGTAAGACAGAAATAATGAAACTGTGTGGTTGAAAAGACTGTTAGTGAATCGGTTTCATATCTATACATGACAACATCTCTCTCTCTGGATTAGAGCCCGACCGATAAAGGATTTTGAAGGCCGATACCGATAGAAATATTTGTTGGTTTTAAAATCCGATATATCGGCCGATATTATTATTTTTATTTCAGAAACGCGCAACAAAACATTAACAGATTTCCCTAACATTAGCTATTTGTAGTTATTTATGAGTTTTAACTAAAATAATTTGAAAAAGAAGCTTGTTTCTATTGTACAACACTTGAACAACACTTGCATTACAGTACATGGACTCAGAGATACTTATAAAAACAACCCTTCTCTTTGTTTATGTTCCAGCGACTAAAGAAAGTCATGTACATCTGGGATGACATGAGTGAATATATAATGAGAGAATATTAATTTTTCAATGGAGAGACTGTTGTTAAATGTTCAGTAATAATAACATTGCATGTGTTATTAGATTTGAGGAATATATAAAAAAACGAGCTTTCTCTAAATGGCAAGCTCCGGTCTGATTGGATAGCTTTCACATCGCACTAATTACAGCATCGGAACTAAAAATATCAAATCTACAAGTGTGTTGTTGAACGATTTGACCAGCAGTCACAGAAGAGTCTCTGTCTCCGTCGTCTCCAGCAAATAGTCCCTATTTTTGTCCCTGATCTCGTGCGTCCGTCTGTCTCCTGGCTGTACACACAAATTCCTCATAGTTACATATTTAGCTGGGTAAACAGAAAAATCAAGATATTCTGTTCCTTAGAACTACATGCAACTGAGAAACTTAATAAGGAAGAAACTTTAGAGGTGTAAATTCCTGCCATTTTTTTTTCAAATACCATTATGGCTCTTTCTTAACTTCCGTCTCTAATGTCTTAGGCCTCAAAAATCTGAAGAATTCACATAGAAAAAATTTCCACAGAAATCTAAGCCAGGTTTTGACTTCTAGATTCCATCTAGCCAGTTATTTTGCTTTGCTAACAGTCAAACCGTTTTAAAAACTGGTTATACGAGAGCAAATACTAAATGTTGTTATATTCTCTGTAACAATTGACAATAAGGTTCAATGTTATTAATGCATTGGATATTATGAAGTAACATTTTTACAGCATTTATTAATTTAATTTAATTTAAATATATAAATGATTTGAACTGCATATGAGATTATATATAAAAATAAACATTTACTAAGATTCATAAATGCCTCGTTGTTTCATGTCAGCTATTATGTTAACACATTCAATCTGATTGTAAAGTTAACCAGATTCTTTATGATTTAAATAATTCTTTAATTATATAAATCAGCATGATTGTAAATTTCTCCATCGTATATCTAAATATAAATTATTTCTTCACCTTCATCATAATCCATCTGTTGTACATGTCATTTTATTGAATACTAGTATATTGCTTACTTAAAACTGTTCAGTATTTAATAAAACGCCCAATTCTCAGTATTAAGTTGCTTATCATCATGCATATTACTAGCATATTATGGGTTGCGTTAAAAAAACACAGTTTGTTCATGTAACGTCAATAATTCATTTTAAGCGACCCAATTAAGCTCTGAGCAGAGTGTTAAATGAACACTGAAGCAGTGTTAAAGTTGATTAAGAGCCCCACTAAAACTCACATTGATCACCATAATGGTGACTTGCAAATTCCGGTTTTCTTCTGATTGTTATCTTTGGTATCTTTTTGGTATCTTCAATAATGATCGATCATCCCTCAATTATTCACTTCATTATCTCATTAACTTTAACACTGCTTCGGTGTTCATCGCTTAAAACTACTTAATTCCATTTTTGAAGTTATATTTACAAATTACGTTTGTTTAACGTAACCCAGTTATGTGGAACCTGTTGACATAAAAAAGTTAAAGCCAACATATAATTTTTTTAATTTTATTTTTTAGTGTGGCAAATGTAGTTGGTCATCTGGGTATCTATGGAAGCTTGTTTCCGTCACAGAATGAAAATTAAAAAAGGTAATTGCGACCTTTTTATCTCACAATTCTGACTTTTTTCTCACAATTGCGAGTTTACATCTCGCAATTCTGACTATTTCTCAGAATTGCGAGATATAAAGTCAGAATTGCGAGATATAAAGTCAGAATTAGGAGATTCAAAGTCAGAATTGCAAGATATAAAGGCAGAAGCGAGACTTTATATCATGCAATTCTGACTTTATATCTCGCAATTCTGACTTTATATATCGCAATTCTGACTTTATATCTTGCAATTCTGACTTTATATCTCACAATTCTGACTTTATATCTCGAAATTCTGACTTTATATCACGTAATTCTGACTTTATATCTCGCAATTCTGACTTTATATCTCGAAATTCTGACTTTATATCTCGCAAATCTGACTTTATATCTCGCAATTGCGACTTTATTTCTCACAATTCTGACTTTATATCTTGCAATTCTGACTTTATATCTCGAAATTCTGACTTTATATCTCGCAAATCTGACTTTATATCTCGCAATTGCGACTATTTCTCACAATTCTGACTTTATATCTCGTAATTCTGACTTTATATCTCGAAATTCTGACTTTATATCTCGCAAATCTGACTTTATATCTCGCAAATCTGACTTTATATCTCGCAATTGCGACTTTATTTCTCACAATTCTGACTTTATATCTCGCAAATCTGACTTTATATCTTGCAATTCTGACTTTATATCTCGCAAATCTGACTTTATATCTTGCAATTCTGACTTTATATCTCGCAATTCTGACTTTATATCTCGAAATTCTGACTTTATATCTCGCAAATCTGACTTTATATCTCGCAAATCTGACTTTATATCTTGCAATTGCGACTTTATTTCTCACAATTCTGACTTTATAACTCGAAATTCTGACTTTATATCTCGCAAATCTGACTTTATATCTCGCAATTGCGACTTTATTTCTCACAATTCTGACTTTATATCTTGCAATTCTGACTTTATATCTCGCAATTCTGACTTTATATCTCGAAATTCTGACTTTATATCTCGCAAATCTGACTTTATATCTCGCAAATCTGACTTTATATCTCGCAATTGCGACTTTATTTCTCACAATTCTGACTTTATATCTCGAAATTCTGACTTTATATCTCGAAATTCTGACTTTATATCTCGAAATTCTGACTTTATATCTCGAAATTCTGACTTTATATCTCGCAAATCTGACTTTATATCTCGCAATTGCGACTTTATTTCTCACAATTCTGACTTTATATCACGCAATTCTGAGATAAAAAGTCGCATTTTTTTTTTTTTTTATTCAGTTGCGGAAACAAGCTACCACAGGGTATCCCATGTAATATTGTGTGTGTCCAAAAAAAAAGTATTATGAGTAGTGTGTCAGTATTCCAGTCTGAACATAGCCTTTGTCCTTCTTAACCACAGCATGTGTCTATATACCATAATGCTTTTGTTCTCCCACTTGAAAACAGCATGTGTTTAGCAGGCGTTGTGTGTATTGTCGCTCTAATCCCATCTACCTTACTTCCAGATGACAAAGAAACCTCAAAGGCTGCACTGGGAAAATTACTATGAGAACGAACCGGTCAGTATTGAAATAGTGTGTCGTTGCTGTACAGAGACGAGTCCCTGGCTCCACAAATCACTTTCCATAGCTTTCCCTTCACACAACACACCACTCCCATCCTCGGTGTGTGTGTGTGTGTGTGTGTGTGTGAGGCTCGGGATGTAATTAGTGTGCTCACTCACTGCATCTCTCTGGCTTTCTCTTAGGCTGTACATTTTGTTTGGTCATTGTGTTTTTGAGGTGTTCCCTGGTCTGGCGTCATGCAATTCTTCTGCTTCTATAAATAGCCTGAACTCTGGGCAACTCGGTCAGATCTCTATTGGCAAGTAAACACTACAGTCGATTGGATAAGAGCGATAAGCAACAGTGCAAACATGGTTTATTTGCATTTGGAGGGAGTTACAAATCTAAACTTGAGATTGTGATGATAAAGAGAACTGATTCAAGGCTTTATACTAGTGTTGTTTTACATTTAATTTAATCTGTACCAAAGTCAAGTACATTTCATTGGTTCTCTCCACCAATTTTGGTACCACTGGTTTATCAAAAACATAAAAAATCACATGGTTAATTGCTTTAAAAAGGTATAAAATGGAGAACTTGCATAGATCTATAATTCACAGATGTCAAATCAACGCGATATCGACTTGGTACAATGGTACTGGTACGCTTGACAACACTATTTCTAGCTCCGTCTGTGATGATGGTATAGTAATTACACCTTGCATTTGAAGCCTGTGGGGCGAGTGCACAAGTTACGTCGTTACCAATAGAGTTCAATGGAGCAGAGCAGCAGCGGTGTAATTTTCTCCGTTTTATTTACATTTTTTCTTTCTTCAGCATACCAGTCGTCAAAGTTGCCATATTCTCCATAAATGTTAAAAGAAATAGCACGAAGTCGCTCATTGTTGTATTGGGCATGTATAGAGCATGTGACTGCCTGTTGCTATGGTTACTCACAGCCGTTGTAGGCAGCGCATTTATTTATTAATTTCGAATGGTAAACGGGCAGTTTCACCAGAACTACTTTACTAGGTGTCCTCTATCACTTTTTAACGGACACCCTGCAGCCAATCAGAATCGAGTATTCACCCAGACCATGGTATAAGCTCATTTTAATTAACGAAATTGAACAAAGAGCTAAAATCATTTTTTGAGTGTGTAAATGACAGCATCTGGGGATCAAAAACCCATGCATTTGATGCCATGACTGTAGACTTCTGATGGAGATCTGATTGTGATTAATGCTTTTCATGCAATTGGGAAAAGATGATACTGAGATCAACTTTAACACTCTCACACACAAACCAATGACCAAATCAACATGAGTATGCTGGTGTGTTTGGTGTTTATGGTGTGGTGGATGTATTCCCTGTCTTGTATGCTCTCTATCAAGGGTCTCAAACTGTTGCTCCCTGGATATGGCCCCTAAAAGCACAACACTAGACTGCTCCTGTTATAATAAACGCAGTTGTGAACTGTGTATCTAATTAGTGGCCCCCAGGTGCTTTGAGTTTGAGACCCCATGGTTTTCATGCTGGTTTTGGACTTCTTGTGCCGTCTTTCAATTCACAATGCACGTTTTCATGAGTGGCTGTTCAAATAAACGGCAATCAGAAGGTAAGTGGCCAAAACTATTGCAAAACTATTTTGTCGATTTGCTTCTGTACTATTGGTTGAGAAGTCTTACAACATTTAAAACGAGAAAAACATTCCCTACCCTGGAAATGTTGAGGACGGGGAGTATAATATAATCTGTTTTGGTTGAGAAGTCTTACAACATTTAACATGAGAAAAGCTTTTTTTTTTACATTCTCTTCCCTACAAATGTGAATGAGAGAAAACAAATAGGCAGGATTTGGTTTAAAGCGTAAAGCTTACAGAGTTTCAGCAGTGTTTGCCTTTCCAGTGCTCTGGTATGCTATAATTTTGGCATCAGTAATGAAGCGAGCGATGGAGACACCGTCTCATTAAGTGTGTGTAAGTTTGAGTCTGCCAGCTGGAGCCGAGCATGTGGATGACAGATATCTCCTTCAACGCTTCACACGACTACAGTCAAAGAGACTAGGGATGCAGCGATATAAAAATGACAGCTGATGGTATCAATCAATATGGGAACACATTTTTAGTTGCTTGCATATTACAAATGCATATTTTTAGTTGCTTGTATGTTGATATATTGCATATAACTAGGACATTGGCTGTTTATTATTACTTTAACGCATTCATATCTACATTATGGACGTATCTACATCCCTTAATCCTAAACTTAACTGTCAATAAGCAGTAATTATGAGTTTATGGAGGGAAAACTTCATAAACTAATCTAAAGTAGGGCTGTCAAACGATTAATCGCGATTAATCGCATCCAAAATAAAAGTTTGTGTTTACATAATATATGTGGGTGCACTGTGTGTAATTATTTTCTTATATATAAATACACACACATGCTTGTATATTTAAGAAACAAATATTATTTATATATAAAATATGTATATTTATATACAATATATATTATATAAATCTATATACAGTATATACATTTCTTAAATATATACAAGCATGTGTGTGTATTTATATATATAAAATAATTATACACAGTGCACCTACTTATATTATGTAAACACAAACTTTTATTTTGGATGCGATTAATCACGATTTAATCATTTGACAGCCCAAATCTAAAGTCTTTCAATCAATACACAAATTTCTGTTTTGGATGATACAGTATACATTTTTTATTACAATATTTATTTTTAATGGCTGATAATCAATATGATGGTGTTATAAAACTATGCGTTTCTGCATATAATGAACAGCAGCATCAAAACATCAATATGCACAATAGTTTATATTTAAGTAATGCAAATTGACCTGCATAGGTGTGACTGATAAATGATATGATGGCTGATATTATAAATATAATGTGAATTAATGCGTAAATGGTTTGCTTTTTTAAAATGCATTCAAGCTAAGATGTAAAATCTGTGATTAAAGTAAAATCAGACATCAATAAAATAATTTAAAAAAAATGTTGGAACTGCTCTATTATCTGCTACCTTCAACATTATATTCTGTAATTTTAGCTAATACCAATATGCTCACAATGTAATGTGTATGTTTGTATTTAGAAACACAGATATTGCAGATGGGAAATCATCATTTGGATCATTAGCATGAAAACTCAATAACCTTTCTCTTGTTCAGGTCCGTCTGAAGGAATAAATCTAGTCATAAATTGCTACTTTTCTTCTTACCGTTACTGGTGTGCCAGATTTCCAATGAGTGTGTAAAAGGCAAATCACTCTGGATTTTCCACTGCATGGGCAGAACATGCATATGCTAACATTCACCAGCGCCCTCCGTTTCAACCAGAAAAATGTGGCAACTCTTGCGTTTTTGACCAAACTTCATAATGACATGGTGCTTCAAGTCAATCAACCAAACCCTGACAGTTTCTCTACTGTCCAATGGCATTACACATGCCCTAAAAAAGCAGCGCTACTGTCCGTATTTGTGTTTGAATGCATACAAGCAGCTGAAATGCAACATGCTATTAGCTTATTATGCTCTCTTAGAAGAAATGGTTCTATTTAGAACCAGAAATGGTTCCATCCCCCAGAACTCCAAAATTCTGGTTCTATATAGAACCATTTTTTTTTGGTAAAAGGTTCTATTGGCCAAGTACGGAACCCCAGGGTTCTATATAGAACCCAGAGGAACCCTTTTTAAGAGTGTATAGAACCTTTTAAGGGTTCCAAATACATAGCGCTGATAGAACCTTTTAAGGTTCTATATAGAATCTTTTCTTCTAAGAGTGTGTGTTGATGTGCTCTGGCATTTAGGGAACATCGAGAGCACATCAGGTTTTTCAACAGAGTAATTCAATAACATGATTGCATAGCAAACCACCCATGAACAATCCTCAGACTGTGGTGTTTAATTGTTTGAAGTGCTGGTAACCTTTCTGTTTCTTGTTGACACCAACAGGATTGCTTCACAGTTGAAGGGGAGGATCTCAAGCACGACTTTGAGCGCTTACAGCTGGCGATGGAGATGGTGGGATTCCTTCCCGTCACGCGTAAACAGTGAGTTTGTCCAAAACACTGGTCAACTAACACAAACTTTGCATGCAATTTGCCTTAGTTATGAGCATGGATTAAATATTTATTCTCTTAAGCGAATAGTTTAAACAAAAAAAATGCAATGTTGTCCTTGCATTGTTAAATATCTTGGCCTTTTTCTAGGTCTTGACATCTCGCACAAACTCAAACTGTGGATGATGGACAGCTAGGGTAGAAGTAGCTTTAAACACAATGCTTAACACACTGTAGATTTTCAGTACATGTACTACATTTCACATATACTGTAGTTTTGGAATGGACTACTTTGATATTTTTAGGATGCTTTTGTGTTGTTTACCTGAAGTCTCCATTCATTGTGTTGAAATAGCTTACCAGGACAAGACATCAATATTAAATGTGTGATTAAGTGAACACACCCATGCTAAAGTTGACTAAAAAGAGGAATAAAAAAAATCATCTTTTGGAAATCTTTTCGATCTTAATGCCTTAATTTAAAAAATGAGGAAAACTCCAACCTTTAAGGACACCAATTTTCTTTGTGGATGAATAATGTATAGTAAATAAAAAAAATACAGTGTGTATAAGTCAATAATAAGTCAATAATAATACAAAATTAAACCATCTCGAGATTAAAGTAATTATAATGCGAAATTAAACTTGTTAAATGTCGGGGAAAAAGTCGAAATACAATCTTGAGAATAAACGAGAATAAAGTCGTTGTGTTTCGAGAAAAAAACTCGTTAAATTTCGAGAAAGTTGAAATACAATCTTGAGGATAAGTAAACTCATTATTCTAAATAAATTTCGAGAAAAAGTCGAAATACAATCTTTGAGATTAAACTCTTTAAATATCGAGAATAAAGTTGTTGTGTTTTGAGAAAAAAATCGTTAAATTTCGAGAAAAAAGTCGAAATGTAATCTTGAGAATAAACTCATTATATATTGAGAATAAAGTCGTGTTTCGAGAAAAAACTCGTTAAATTTCGAAAAAAGTCTAAATACAATCTTGAGAATAAACTCATTATTCTCGTTAAATTTAGAGAAAAAAGTCAAAATACAATCTTGAGAATAAACTCATTAAATATTGAGAATAAAGTCATGTTTCGAGAAAAAAATCGTTAAATTTCGAGAAAAAAATTCAAAATATAATCTTGAGAATAAACTCATTAAATATTGAGAATAATGTTGTTGTGTTTCGAGAAAAAACTCGTTAAATTTGGAGAAAAAAAAGTCGAAATACAATCTTGGGAATTAACTCATTAAATATTGAGAATACTGTTGTTGTGTTTCGAGAAAAAATTTGTTAAATTTTCAAAAAAAAAAGTTGAAATACAATCTTGAGAATAAACTTATTAAATATCGAAAATAAAGTCGTTGTGTTTCGAGAAAAAACTTGTTAAATTTCAAGAAAAAAAATCGAAATACAATCTTGAGAATTAACTCATTAAATATCGAAAATAAAGTCGTGTTTCGAAAAAAAAAGTCGAAATACAATCTTGTGAATAAACTCATTAAATGTCGAGAATAAAGTCGAATTTTTTCGAGAAAAAATTGTAAAATCTCGAGGAAAAAAGTTGAAACACAATCTTGAGAATAAACTCATTAAATAATAAATATCGAGAATAAAGTCATTGTGTTTTGAGAAAAAACTCGTTAAATTTTAAGAAAAAAGTCAAAATACAATCTTGAGAATGAACTCATTAAATATCGAGAATAAAGTCGTGTTTCGAAAAAAAAGTCGAAATACAATCTTGTGAATAAACTCATTAAATATCGAGAATAAAGTCGTTGTGTTTCGAGAAAAAAATCGTAAAATTTCGAGGAAAAAAGTTGAAACACAATCTTGAGAATAAACTCATTAAATATTGAGAATAAAGTTGCTGTGTTTCGAGAAAAAATGCAAAACCAGCTACTAGGCTACCTGAAAGAAAACCATGCCGGTCTCAGTGTGTGATGATGTGGAGCTATTTAAATTAGTCTATTTTTACAAATCATGATATTTATCATCTACCCATTTTGTATCTCCTGCTCTCACTCTCACTCACGTCTGATGTTTTTTCCCTTGCAGGATTTTCTCTCTGCTGTCAGCGATCCTTCATTTAGGGAATATCCGATACAAGAAGAAGATATACCGGGATGACTCCATCGACATCTGCAATCCTGAAGTCCTGCCTGTAGTCTCTGAGCTGCTGGAGGTACAGGATCAGTCTTTCGCGTTACACCACAAACACTCGCGGCACGCTTCTCCGGTTGATTTACTACAAGTCATGTCCCTATCTAAATTTTAATGAACATCATAGCTGTCAACATTGAACATTGAAAATAAGGGAGTTTTCCCGGAATCCATCCCCAAAATAAAGGATTTTTTTTTTTGCACGATTCTCACCCACAAACTTTAAAAATAAAGCACAATCCTTAAAAGTCTAAGGTGCTCATAACTAGCCTATGTGTGAGAGAGAAAGAGACAGTGTCATTTAAAGGGAAAAAAATCTACATTTGGATTAGCAGTGTGTTGCTCTAGCATTTGGACAACAATTTCAACATTTAGCCTATCACACATCTTCCAAAATCCGCAAAATAGGGAAGTGGGCTGTGTTTATTTTAATTACATTTACACATTTTGTGTAGCTTTAAAGAGCCTATTTAGCCTGATGGTGGACCATCACTCAGAAGACACACTACTTTATATCCTCCTGAGGCCCAGAACGTTTTTTTTTTTTCAAGTTTTTTTTTCTTCTTCATGTAATCACATTGTTAAGAGCTTAAGAAACAAATGGAAAAAAAGAAAATATATTTTATTCATATATTTGAAAATCTATTTATAATAATTATTATTTGTTTAAATTACATTGATATCTGAATTTATGTAAAAACCTAGACTTTCAAACATCAAAATGTAATGTATTAATATGTATTCGAGTACAAAATTACATTCAGCTAGCCTAAACATCGTTTCCTATTTTTTATTTATTTTTTTGCCTGGAAACGCAAAGAAATTCCAGGCAAAGATACACGCCTGCCTGTCGCGTGAAAAATAGGCGTCAGTTCTATTTCTAGCATGCATGCGTTTTCTGGAGACGCGCGTGTCACGCAGGCAGCGTGCAAAAAACGGACACACCACGCAGCCAGTGTGTCTCCGGCCAGCGCGCGCGGCACCGCATCCGAGGATAAACGACTTCAAGCCGAATCTGTCCGAGCCCGTACGTCTCACACAATCAGAGAGTAAAAATACGGTATATTTTACGGGAAAATACTCAAACGGGAAGACAGCGGGAAAAGAGCTAAAATACGTGAGAAACCCGGAAAAAACGGGAGGGTTGACAGCTATGATGAACATACATGCCTATAAATATATGTACTGACTCCCCAATTTAAGAGATTTGAGCAAGGGTCTTGGGGAAAGACGAAGGCTGGGTTTCCTTTGCTCAGGATTTGGTCATTAAACTACTCAAGGAAGTCGAAGGAGTTCCTGAATGAAGGCATGAAGCCTGTGCTGTGGGCCAACAGGATATAGGATGTGATTTCAGAGCCTTTGAACTCGACACATGTAATGTTTGCGGTGCACATACCTCTCGATACCAGGAACTCTTGTGGCCCAATAGTGTGATCAAAGCACATCTGGCCTTTATCTTTAGACACACACCTTCATGAGTAACTCTGAAGGAAAGAGAGACTGAACACACAAGTGATTTTACAGTTGCCCTCAGACTGCAGGGAAAGGTGTGTGTGTGTGTGTGTGTGTGTTTGCACATCGAAATCATTATAACATATTCAGATGAGGGCCGGTCCAAATCTTTCAGCCCTTACACATCTGTTCACGAGACTCAATGAGTTTATATAATCACTATATTAGATGTAGACATCTTTCCCAGTTCACCGCTGGGTTCATATCGGCCCTTTTATATGTGAACGAGCGAGTGTTAGCCCGAGTCATTATTGTTATTAGCTGTATTGTTTTTATAATGTTACAGTACAGAGGTGGACGTCATGCTATATTACAGTCTTAAGAAACCTCAAAAGCCAGTATTACTGAGTGCCACCGGATGTTTAAAGGACAATTCAACATTGCAGGCCCCAAAGTCAACAATTGAAAAGAAATCTTTCTCACGGCCGTTAGTGTTGCTTGGTGCTTGTAATGTTTTGCTTCTTGCAGCACTTTGTCTTGTGTGTGCTATCGATGGGATATAATCACTCCGCCCAAGTAGCAGTGCGTCGCCTTCTGGGAATATAGTTCCCGATATTTATACGGGTAAAAGATGGCTGTGTCTCATTTGACCTTGTTATTTATACACTCTGTGACTATACAAATCACAATATGTAAATAGGAAAATGGTTGCATTATTTTGTCTCTTATTGGGATTAGTATGCTAGCTGTAGCCATTTACTTCCAGTCTTTGTGCTAAGCTAAGCTAGCGGTGGGTGTGTCGGATAGTTAGAGCACACACAGAGATGAAAAGGGTATGTGTGGACTTATCTAACTCTGGGGGATACGTATTCCTTAAGCTTACAATCTCTAGTTTCCATATGCGATGATGGATTTTCAAATTAAATTACAGAGGAGCCGTAATTTATCAATTTGCAACAAGAATAGACCTTTAGACCTTTATTTTGAAATAACATGAAAAATCATGAAAGAACGGTTTGTTTTCATGCCAGGAGTTCAAAAGATAGCATCCATTCAATTATTTTAGAAAAAAAGTCTTAATTTTTTTTTTTTTAAATATAAAGAAAAATATTATAGTTTCACCATTTGTGATGTGGCAGCGAGCTATAACGCACATGCATGTTTCTTAGAGGTTGAATTCATGTCAAAATCTGCCAAACTTCTTATATTACTTGTGAATTGGATGTCTACTTCATAAATTGTATGAAAATTGGGTAAATATTGGTTCATATCACCCAAAACATATGAAAATGGAGGCGCCCTTATATGGGCAGTAATGGAGTCTGGTTGTGCCCTAGTGGAAGCGTTCGGTACTGCAGACAAACAACATTTCACTGAAAGCTCATTTTTTGAGATATCAACCTAAAATTTGAAACACAACTTTGGCTTTGATTTTGAGCCGCCCAAGTTTTGAAAATATATATTTTATATAAAATATCAATAATTCATTTTTTTTTTACATTGTACATTTTCATAAACTATAACTTTTTTTTTTCTTTTTCTCTTTCTTAATTTATTTCACTTCTACACAAATCTGTCAAATGTCGTCTTTAAAATGAGAGAAATCTTACGTCTATATTGAATTACAACCATTTAAGTTCGAAATGTGCATTTTAATTAATATTCAAAATAAGCGGGGTGAAGGAAGTAGAGATTTGGGACACAATACGCATGAATGCATCCAAATCTTTGCACCTGACCCTTAAATCATACACGAAAAAGATCGATATCTATTTGTACTTGTGTCGGAAGAGTTAAATGAGAAAGTTTCTTGCATCATGACAGGTCAAGGAGGAAATGCTCTTTGAGGCTCTGACAACACGGAAGACGGTGACCGTGGGCGAGAGGCTGATCGTCCCGTACAAACTGGCTGAGGTGAGCAACAAACATGGTTTAACTCTGTCCTTTAAAAACATGAACATTTATCCAGAATAAAAGCTAAATATTGGGTCACATTATTCAGAATATCGACAGCAATTGATCGATTATTTATATTCATCTGCTCATGTTCACAGTCATTTTGGATGATATTGGATTTGATATGATAATTGAAGAAATGTTTGGGGAGTGAGGAGTAATAATGGAAACATTTTGCAGATTAATCACATTGTTGGGAAACACATGCTTTTACTAACTAACTTTGCAGCTACATGTCAATAAGAGAAAATAAAGTGTTATCAGATATTAAGCGGACAGTTTACTGATACTCTGGTAGTTGACATGGAGTTGCGAATAGCGCTGATATATATCGTGACCACGGTATAAAACGTGAGTCTCTTCCCTGTCCCGTCTTATTGTGCTTACTAAATACAAACGCAAACGTCAAAATGCCGTCGTGTGGAGTGAACACAGCCGGTTATGTCTCAATTCAAAGTAAATGGTGTAAACTGTAATGTAATGGATCCGTGCGTTTGGTCTTAAAGTGACAGTAGCCGAATTATAATAAACTTGTCGCATTAATGTGAATCAAACTAAAGAGAAAATAAATTTCTGCTCTTGTCTGAATAACTTTTTTAGCTTTAAGAAGAATACATTTATATTTAATTCATACTGTAGAGACTATGCAATTTTTAAATTTTTTCATTACATTTTTATACTAATTTTAACTACTTTAAATTGTACCTGAAATCTGTTTAATTCATATTTTTATTATATTGAATACAGAAATTAGATAAAATAACTCAAAAGAACTGTATTGTGATGCATATGCTTATCGTGAAATATCTTAGCAAGTAAATTTTATTTATGAAGCATTAGAGCCAGACCGATATATCGGCCGATATTAGGCATTTTCCAAAATATCGGTATCGGCAGTTATAATGGCCGATAAATGAATATTTAAAAAATAAATTAAAAACAGACGAAACACGCTTCAATCATCTCTCCTTGGCCTGTTATATTGAAAATGTATGTTTTACAATTTGCAGTATGATGTTATCTATTGCTAAATTATGGCTCATCATAGACTAGATAACGCCACTATCATCAGTGGAAGACCGCTAACGTTAACATTAATGAGCTTGGAAACCACAATGAACTTTTTCTGCCTAAATAAAGTAATGATTACTGTATTTATAACTAGCATATCTCTAGTTACAGTCCCTGCATTGTAAAATGTAAGTTAGACTTGCGAGGAGTGAACATTTAGACATAGAGAAAAACTATCAAACGTATCTTGTGCAGAAAAGTTAGCTTTTCTTTTACACGTGTGTGAAATCAAACCATATTTAATAAAAAAAATAAAAATATTGGCCGATATATCAGATTTTAAAACCCAAAAATATTTGTATCACTATCGGCCTTCAAAATCCTTTATCGGTCGGGCTCTAATTTAAACATAGCAGAGCTATCCAAAGTGCTGAACATAGTAATGAATAAAAATAAATAAATAACATTTTTCAAATAAGAATTTAAAATCACCCAACCCTAGTGGCAAAGTTACTTATAGATAGTGTAACCCACTGTTGCGTGCTATTGTTATGGACAAATATGTGAGAATGAGCTGACTGGACATACTGTAAAAATATATAACATTTAGATTTTCTTCATTTCATCCCCTCACTGAAGTAATGTGTTTCTCAGGGGCTTCGTCATGCTCCATCATCATAATGAGAACCAGCCATGGGGCTTTTATCCAGCATTAGGACTCTGTTCTCCTGTCATCTTTAAATATTGAGCTGACCAGCTGCTTTATTAAAATCAGAAGTTCACAAACAACTTAATAAATCCCTTGAACAGCACATGCTTACAGATTTAAACATTAAAAGCCTAGCTAATATACAGTTCGTAAGTCATTTATATAACCACGCATAACAGTTTTCTCCCCTCCAACTATGACTGGTCGATATATTGTGAATTCCAGATATATGAGCAATGACTTTGCTGGCGATATTAAATATTAGGAATGCACGATAAATCGGCCGTCATATCGGCATCGGCTGATATACATTTGTTCATATATAATTAGTGCTGTCAAACGATTAAAATATTTAATGGCGAAATTTTGAAATCGATCAAAGAAAACCGCAAGTGTCGATTTTAATCATAGGAGAGTCGCGAATTTGATGGCGTATTGTTGTGTTTAATGTAGAAATTAGTTATTCTAAAAATGTACATACATTTCTTTCGTACTTTAGACTATATACAGTGAAATTCATTTATAAATATTTTTATATATATATATATATAATTCAAAACGTAAAAAAAAGAAAGAAGCAGGAGCGAACTATATACATATCTATATTAATATCCAATAGTGTAAATCGCGGCAGCAGCTTCGCGTTGGTAGTCCAAGGCATTGTTTATCTGTACTTCCGGGGTTCTTCCCGCCAGATCCTCACTTTTGATTTCAAAATGGCGGCTGCGTGAAATCAGCGTGTTGGCATCCATTTCGGCGTCTCGCGCTCGTCATCCACTCAAAACGTAACATTAACCTACTATTTGGCAGGCTTGCAAGCTCAAACGAGTGTGTGCCAGCCGTGTCTGTTGTTTTGTTTCCGGTCTAGCTAGATCTGCTTGTGATGTGGTCGACGAAGCAACAAAACGTCCTCGCGAGGCGCAAGCCATTGAAATGAATGGGTTTCATACATAGCGTAGTGCCGCGTCCTGTTGCAAAAGCATGTGAAAAAAAACTTACAAAGTTTGCTTGGCCAATAAGACTCGATAAAAACATTGACTCCGTTAAAATGGGTTTGCGTTAACGCCGTGCATAACGTGTTTAACTGACAGCCCTAATTATAATGTAACCGATATCGGCCTGATAAGAACGTCTGGCCAATATATTAAAGCTGATGAATAATGGATTATTATTGAAATGAGACGCTTCAGATGATCATTGTTCACCATGATCGTTTCGAATTGCTTAAATTGTGATTGTAATCACTAGAGCACGACCGATAAAGGATTTTGAAGGCCGATACAAATATTTTTTTGGTTTTAAAATCCGATATATCGGCCGATATTTTTATTTATTTATTTATTTTTTTCAGAAACGCGAAACAAAACATTAACAGATTTCCCTAACATAGTTATTTGTAGTTATTTATGAGTTTTGACTAAAATAATATGATAAAGCATTTTAAAAATTTACATTTTACAATGCAGGGACTGTAACTAGAGATATGCTAGTTATAAATACAGTAATCATCACTTTATTTAGGCAGAAAAAGTTCATTGTGGTTTCCAAGCTCATTAATGTTAACGTTAGCGGTCTTCCACTGATGATAGTGGCGTTAGCTAGTCTATGATGAGCCATAATTTACCAATGGATAAAATCATACTGCAAATTGTAAAACGTACATTTTCAATATAACAGGCCAAGTAGAGATGATTAAAGCGTGTTTCGTCTGTTTTTATTTTATTTTTGAAATATTCATTTATCGGGCATTATAACTGCCGATACCGATATTTTGGAAAATGCCTAATATCGGCCGATAATATCACTTCAAAAAAGAAAAATACAGTTAAATAAGCAGCATTTCTGTCATATAGGCTGCATAAACGTATAATGAGAACATTATAATTGTGTGCTCGGGACTTTTAATGGTGAGATTTTAGTTTTTGTAATTAGGCTCTCGAAAATTATCGGCCAATATATCGGTTATAAAGAATTATCGGTATCGGCCAAAATTTCGGTGGATCCCTCGTGTGATAATTCTGTAATATTCTGTCTTATAAACAATAATTACACTAGTTTCATGATCCTCGTGATTTGAGTGGCACACAACATGCAACTATTTATGAATATCTGTACTAGTTTTGGATCAGTCTTGTGTTCAGCTTTACAGGAGATTGAGTTATAAGCGGCTGTGTCACAATATTGAGAATTAAACACGCATTAATCTTTCATTTGCTAAGACAAGTTACCATAAACAAATACGGTCTATCCGTCTAGGTTTATCACCTTAAACGAACATTTACAGCTCACTCATTTTGCTTAAGGATAATAGATTTAACAACGTAGGTTAAAAAAGTCTTGATAATTAAATCAAATTGACGTTTCTCGCTCTCTCACAGGCTGGAACGGTGCGGGACTCCATGGCTAAGTCTCTCTACAGCGCTCTCTTCGACTGGATCGTGTTCAGGATCAATCATGCCCTGCTCAACCAAAGGGACTTGGAGTCGTCGGCCAAGGTAAAATCATTTTTACTGCTAAATCCCAGAGAATGAGTGTGATAGTGCGAGTCACCTGACATAAATTACATTACACAGCAGGAATATGAGTTCATCTGACACAGACGCACACTGTTTTTCTGTGGCTCTCGCTGCTTTAATCTCTAAATTATGGATGGAGACATTATGTAATGGGATATATTCGGCCACGCTGACTGAGCCCCTGCTGTTATGTATTCACTAGCAGATTTCTGCTGAACATTATGCTAGTCAGGCCTGAAATGAACTTTATATAAGTGTGTGGACATTCTAGCTTGGTTAAATGCACTGTTGCATTCAGGGCTCAACACTTATGTGTTTTAGGAGCACTTCTGCATGTTTTTTTTAACATGCCACCACAATAACATGCACAAGTAAGCACGAGAAAATAGCTATATACTACTACTATTAAACAAATGAACTCTCTGAATATTAGTTATCGTATTGATGATAGTATAGTAAACAGTTTAGTTTTAGGATCAGTAGTAATTGCCTGTATTTGAAATCGTTAAACCTTAATTTCTTAATCGTTAACCATAGAGCTTTTATTTTAGTTAAAATTCATTTAAAAATTCTCATTACAAGTTTATTGGCACAAACTAACAAAAACCAAAATTTGTATATTTTTTTTACTTAATTTAAAGGGATACTTTTTTGGAAATAATTTTTTGGGGTCGTTTTATTATATTGCTGTCTGAGGTCAACTTATGACAATCGCTTGGTTTTTACATTTCGCTGAATAAAAATACTACTTTCTTTTTTTACCTTTACTGACCGAATTAAAGTTTATTTTTTATTTATTCCTAGTTAAGCCAACACAGCCATTGCTAGATGGGTTTGCACATGCTTTATGTTCTTAATTAATTGTAAAATAGAATATTTTAAAAAGACTCGTGTGACATAATTTGTAATAGATACATTATTTGACATATTATTCAGCAATATCTGACAGCTGGTGGTGCGATAGAACAATTCGTAGTGTAATGTTTGCCACTTTACTTTATTGCCTCAAATAAAAAATCAAGGCAAATGTACATACGCCAGACATGAAGTTTACGCACATTTTTACGTTAATTTCCCTTTAGTACATCTGGCCGTGAACGTGAAAACTGGCGTACGCTGTGTTTTTGTATTGAATTGATACATAAGGCCCCAGCTCTGTAACTTCCAACGTGACCGGGACTAAGTTTGTGTAGTTATGTTGGCGGAAGGTAGACTACATATCATTACAATTATCATCTTTTTGACGTTTTTTTTACTGTCACAATGACACAAGAACGCTTTAAATTGCCTTGTACTTTTCTGTTTTTCATGTTCCTTGCATCTCATCATCTTTTTCTTAGATTCTGGCCATCGGGGTTCTCGATATCTTTGGCTTTGAAGACTATGAGAACAACAGCTTCGAACAATTCTGCATTAACTTCGCCAACGAGAGACTTCAGCACTATTTCAACCAGCACATCTTTAAGCTGGAGCAGGTAATGTTTTATTTGTATGGACTCGCACGACTCAAGATTTTAGCCTAATTACTGATTTATTGCCAGCAATTATGACAGAATAAATGAAGTGCACTGAATGTTTTTGGCAAAATTATAGGTTTAAAATCTTTACATTTGTGCACTTTCAACTGCATGAATTCCTTTTTTTAACATTTATTTACAATACTGATTGTTTCAAAGCAGCTTTACAGAGATAACAGGAAAATAAAGCGACAAAGTTTGTCTCTAGAAGATAATAGTGTCGTAGTCCAGCTTAAGTTTCATTTATGTTGTAAAAGTTATTAATTTAGTTCATTTATGAATACACCCGCTCTGGAGAAAATAGTGATGTCATCGTTCAGCTCAGTTCAGTTCTCATATAATGGTCTCAATGCAGTCACATCAATAATATCGTTGGACATCATTGAATATATACTGTACTGATGGGGATTAATGGGAAAATGTGTTTTAGACAAACTTCAGTAAGTTTAGGGACCAGAATGTCATAGAAAACTGTGTTTTATGAGGGTAAATGTTCCTTGAAAATAATTAAATTCCTACAAAACCATTTACGGCAGTCTTTAATAGGCTGTGTTGATGGTTGTGTGATCATGTGACGTAGAGCTTCGCACTAAATAAACCGTTTGAAAAGGGTTGCTTTACTCCAACCTCAGACAAAGAATTGTGTCTCTGTAATAATGTGTGTTTTCTCAATGAGGTTGTTCCCCTAGGATGACTAAAGAGGCAACCAATTACGGTAATGACAGCCTGTCAAAGCCGTGCCTTTGTGACGCACCTCAAACTATATGCTTGCTCAAAGAGGGTTTGTTAGTTTAAGTTTCTAGTCAGTTCAGAGTCCAGATTTGATAAAGTAACTTTGACAGATTTGCTTGCACAAGGCACATTTATCCACATAACTCACACACTGTCACAGGACGTGTCGCTTTATGCAGATGTGTAAATGACACACTATCACTTGTGGGTTTAGCACGTCTTGTGACAAATGATCCATATCAAAGGTCAAATCTGCTTCATTTTATAATGTACTTGTAGTTTTTGTTTGCTTGATGATACTGTAACTGCAATCTGTGTTTACATGATGTCATTTACCCACGACTCCATTAATATAGTGCAACATGATGTCATTTACCCACGACTCTCCATCTTTTATTTTCTATGACTCTATTTTCTCCATAGGAAAATGTATTTTTACGATGACCTGTAAACCATTAAAGACAGCCTTGCTATGAGGTTATTCACTTCTGGAAGCCTTCAGTCTGCGTTATTTTAGCTTATATTTAAAATAATCATGTTTAACAGTGGAATTTGTGCTGAAAACTACATTACCCATGATGCTGTGCAGAAAATTCCACCAATCAAAGAATCACCAAAAGCAAGGGCTCTTTAGCCCCGCCCACTCCTACACTCTAAAAAATGCTGACCCAAAGTTGGGTCAAATATGGACAAACCCAACCGTTGGGTTTAACCCAATAGTTGGGTTTGTCCATATTTGACCCAACTTTGGGTTTAAACAACCCAGCATTTTTTAGAGTGTATGCTCTTAAAATACTTGAATATTTGTGTGTATATAATGAGCAGTTTTATATATCGCCATGTAAAAAATATTCTTGGTTTAACTTAAAAAATTAAGTAACCTGGTTGCCTTAATTTTAAGTTGATTGAACTGGAAAAAGTGAGTTAATACAATGAAACAGAAACTCAAAATATTAAGTTATCTGAACTAAATGATTTGACAAAAGAAAAAAATGTGATAACAAATCGTGAAAATATTTTTTTACAGTGTAGAGAAAATGAGTTATTAGTAAAATGTTTTATTTTGTGGTGAAAATGAGCTTTTTATAATAGGCACATGGCATTTATATTCATAAGGGCGTATAACTGATGTATTTATGGCATAGAGTATCATAACATGAAAAATATCTTGAGCTTGTGTTCACCTCAGACCTTATTTCAGTCATTTAACCAAAAAGCCATTGACTTCAGGATGATCGAACCAGAAATGCTAAAATTAACTAATTTTCGGAGTTTTGGCCTACGAAAAAATCAGTCTGAACCCACATTGACGGATTCTGGGTAATTTTTGGTTGTTGATGGTCTTGTTAATGGCGCTTTTGGTGGGATTGGTTCCCATTGCCACAACAGTTTTGCTGTTTGTTCCTTGATAAAAGTGCAGGAATGTCCCTGCGTCTGCCAAGCTCCACGCTTTAATTGCTCTACGAGTTGGAAACTCTCGGTTTCAGATGTCAGGAATGAATTCACATCCTGAGTTCGCTGCCAAGTATGCCGTGTGCTAATGTTTAATATAGACCATACCCAGGTTATCTACACAAAACATGCAATATGCAGATTCAGACCATTAATGTTTGCCTATAATCTAAAAATAATGCAAGTTAATTTTTTCTCAGTCAAAGTCATTCTTGGCGTACTTGTCATCTGATGCCCATAAATACAGGCATGCTGGAGCCAGACACAAACACCACACATGCTTTCATTAGTCTATTAATGTGCTGTTTTCATGGTGCCATTTATGGAGATGCTGTAAATGCTTTTTATTTGATTTGGAGGCTCTTTGAGTGCATTTGTCTATCAGCCAAACAGAGTGCATGCGGTTAGATTATTAGGACAAGCATTACTGGTAATATTGCTCGGGTTGAGGATTTGAAAAAACCCACACACATGTATCATTATGAGCTTAAAGCATTGAAAATTAAACTTTGCTTCCATGAATATAATTGTATACCACATTATCATGCTGAAAAATCTACAGTCAAAAGCTTTCTTGTAAATGTAATCCGTATTTAAATGAGAAGTCTGCTTTGTTCTGCTGATTTTATGTTTGTGCCGTTCAATGGAGAGAGATTCCCCTGATTGTATGAAACCCTACCGGGATTACATCCTTTATTGTTTCATTTACTTTCCCAGCGATCCAGGGAAACAGTTGAGGAGAAAAAAAGCTACAAAATGTTAAGAATGTCTTTCATATTATTAAACCGCAAAGACCATGAAACCTCGGGCCGGCGAAAAGGAAGTCTCCTCTAGAGGAACATGAAAACACTTCGCAGGCCTGTTGTTTTGTTGTTCTGGTCGCAGGCCAGAAATGAATTACCCGTATAGTTACAACAGGTTTCGTGAGGTGTTCGTTCTCATGTTACTCTGTTAGTGATAAACATTCTGTAATGAAAACCTGAAAACATCAGTACATTTTAAAGAGGACATATTATTCCCTTTTTAAGTTTTCCTGCTTGAATGTTGATTATTTTCCTCATTGTTGCGGCTCCTCTCTTCCCAGTCTGTCAGTATCGCTCGGTTTACTTCCTGCCCTCCTTCTGAAAAGCACACTGTGCTCTGATTGGTCAACTGGAGCAGTGTTTTGTGATTGGTCAAGCGCTTCGAGTGTGTTTGGGAAATGTCCCGCCCCTTTCCATAACCGCCAGTTTAACACACCACTAATGAACTCAACCAGACCCCGCCCCTTTATTCTGCGCATAAATTATTTAAATGAGGAATATTGTGACGTGAGTGAAACTCGAGACTAAAATGGAGTTCAGAAACACTGACACTGATATAGGGACTTTGGATCTTTGCAGAGATGTTAAACATATATATATATAAAGCATAATAGGGCCTCTTTAAAATTGGAACGAAAATGATTTAAACATTAAACAACCAGGAAATCTGTAATTGCCAATCTTTGCTGACTCCTCATGATTATTGATTTTAAGTGTTGATTGTGTTCTGCATTTCTTATAGGAAGAGTACCGAGCAGAAGGCATTACATGGCATAACATTGATTACATCGATAACACCGGCTGCATCAACCTCATCAGCAAGAAGCCCACGGCACTGCTCCACCTACTGGACGAAGAGTGCAAGTACGTCTGAGCTTTACACTCCAAACAATGCCAGTAGGGTCCCCACAGCACTTTCACCCCTTGTCCCAAACGTCACATATTGAGGAAATGTCCCTCAGTTTCAACAGTATATTGGTTTTTAATTATCATATTAAGAAAACATGCATGCGTTCTTTTGCCTTTTTAAAGGGGAAGGTTCACTTTTGAAATTAATTTTTGGTATGTTTTAGCTTACCTCGAAGGCTAAACTTACATTTATGAGTCATTAAATCATGTTTATTTTGGACTTCTCTGTGCATGCTCTTTTTGACCTCCATTATGACTGACTGACAAGAACGGTTTGGCCTAAAAAATATCAAAATTGAAAATACTGTGGAAACAAAGACACCTACATCTTGGATGCCCTTGAAGTAAGATAAAACATATCAAAAATTAATTTCAAAGTGAACTATCCCTTTAAGAAAGCATTCCATGTGTTCCCTGTCAGAAAACAAAAGCATAATTTGTTAATTTAACAGAATTTATCTGTTGTTGTTTAACCTGTTGGTTGTTTTAATTCACATATCTAAAAATATGAAAGTTTTTGGTTTAATATATTCTTAATATATAAGACTATCTATGGGTGATTCTTCAACTATGGTACTCTTTGAGCTAGACAGCTTCAGAAAATAAAAACATTTCTACAAACAGTTTTTTAGTATCAGTTGGTTTCTCAATCTGTCTAGAAACCTTCCCTTAAGTTGGGTGCGACGTTTTGTATTGAATAATATATATATATATATATATATATATATATATATATATATATATATAAATATGCCAGGTTCTCTTCTTTACCAACTATATTGTAGCAATAATAAAAAATTAATATTTCTTACTATCTAACTTAATTAATTGTATGTTTTTTTTTTGTTTTTACATGAACGTTTTAGTATTATAGCCCAAAATAATTTTCTGTTTAGCACGAACAATGTCATTTCCTCCACAACCTCTCTTTACCACCACAATGAACACCGTGGTGGAAATGACTGTGGTGGAAATGACATTTCCCCACTTTTCCTCTAAAATATCATGCTATGTTAGCCTGTTAATATTAGTTTTGCAGTTAGCATTAAATATACACAAATTACACATTATTAAATTAATTTTATACAGTTATTTTTTACGTCCATGTGAAATATTAGCCGTTTGGAAATAACGGCCAAGAAACATATTCTCAGTTTTAGTCATATTTACCTTGATTTTTCTTCTTTTCATTACCCCCTAAAGAGGTCCAGCCATGTGTTCACTGTGGAGTTTCTATCGCTATGGTTACCAAGTATTCAAACCTAAAACAAGGATCCCGGGATTCTATTTTGTACAGTGTGGCGGAAATGACACTTGTGTTCTACTTCTGAAAAATATAAGAAAATGTGAATAAATATTGCAATATATAATATGTATAATTGAAATAGATGCTATTTTATAATTTGTACTTAATCTAAATTTATTTAAATATTTAATTTAGAAATAAGCAAGGTTGAAGGTACAAAATCTGGCTAAGGGACAGGGGAAAAACAGTAAAAATCCTGCATAAAAGGTCTCATATTATATAATAAAAAGAATGATTTAGCCATGATAATATTTTTATAAGTTCCCCTTAGGTTGAAGTAAGTCTGAGGAAAAACAAAAAAGAAGAAATGTTTTTTAGATTTTAATATTTCATCCAGGGACAAGAAAAGTACCCTAGTTAAAGAATCACCCCTATCTAATTTTATTTGTTCATTGTTTATTTTGTTGGATTTTAGTTGGACTGTTTCTAAAACAGTGATCTGTATGACGCTTTGGGCTCAGTGATGTTGAATTTAAATGACATGTTAAATAAAGATTTTTTTTTCTGGAGGGGACTAAAGAACAAAGAATTTTTTTATCAGCCGAAATGCAGAATACAAATGTTTTTAATTAAGTTATATACCAGTTTTAGGGTATGTTTTAGTGTCCCACACAAATTATAAAATTATTTATAATTATAGATTAACTATAAATAGATTATAGAATTATTTCAAATTATAGATTATAAAATCGTCCCAAATTTGGTTTGTTTGATGGTCACCCTAAATGGAAGCATGCGATAAAGTAGTCTATCATTTATTGCTAATTAGACCATCGTGGAATATCTGAATGTAAATGCGAAATATACTTGGACTGTTTTACCTTGATGACCACTTTCACTCTCCGGATGCCAACAATGGGGTCTCATCGAGCTCTGTGGGGGGTCGCGTCATATTTTTAAATGTTTTGAGCAATGAGCATTAAATATAAGTCCTTACTTTTTTCTGTTCAAAATTTATATAATGAGCGAGTTCATCATGAATCCATTTTTTAATCCGTTTATTTTGTATTATCCTGAACCACTATGGTACACCACCTTTAAAGGAGTAGTTCACTTTAAAAAAAAAAAACTTTTGCTGATAATTTACTCACCCCCATGTCATCCAAGATGAACACATTCTTTCTTCAGTCGAAAAGAAATTAAGGTTTTTGATGAAAACATTCCAGCATTTTTCTCCATATAATGGACTTCAATGGGGTCCAAAAGACGCTCGTTTTTCAAATTGAACATTTTTTTTCCGTATCATTTGGTTCAACGAACAAAATGAACGAGTTGTCTCTGGAAAAGATTAGTTCATTTTGATGAACGAGTTCGAACAGGAGAGTCACGAACATGCATCACAGAACAGAGCAAGGCGAGCATTTGAGCTTATAAAACTTAATTATTTTTTAAATGAGCGATCGTTTCGCTTTATAAGACCCTTATTCATCGTCTGGAATCGTTTAAAGCCCTTTGAACAGTTTGCACTGAAACTGTTTTGCAGATTTGCTCTAATGGACTCTCTCTGCGTTACAGCTTTCCACAGGCCACCAATCAGACGCTCCTGGACAAGTTCAAGCGCCAGCATGAGCGAAACGACTATATTGAGTTTCCTGCAGTCATGGAGCCGGCCTTCATCATTAAACACTATGCAGGAAAAGTCAAATATGGAGTGAAGGTCAGTGCTATATAGAGCTACACACAGGCCTCTTTTTTTCAGTTTTATGCATTGAACACTTTTAAAGGACAAATCCGGGGCAAAATGTAGTATTTTCCAATTACCGTGCTTTCCACCCTGAGACGAGAGATTTATGTATTTTTTTTGTCAGGAAAAAATCTTCTGATGACAAAAAAATCGTCATTTTGCATCATCGGAGGATCGTTTGTCCAGAGGCTAAAGACTACAGTCAGTAGTCGGGTCTGTCCCGCATGTCCTCAACCCACCCATAGAGGGCGATCTCACTAACAGAATCAACACATAGTGTCGGCCATCTTTGTTTGGAAGCTAAGCTAGCAGACTCTTGTTCTGTCGAGAAAGCCGAGTAGTAGGGGGTTACCGTCCTCTTTTTCCCGGACATATCCCGCTGTGGATGTCCGGGATTCAGCAGTCGCCATTCATCGTTTACATGCACAGCTTTTGTTTCAATCTAACTGAATTCATTCTGATTCATGAATCTGAATGTAGTGTTTACATGAACAAGTGATCGGTTGACATTTTCGGGCAGGCTCACGTGTAGCCTAGACTTGTTGTTTAACTACTGCGCTCTGTTACCAGTGGGCGTGGCCTCTTATTGCAGTGAAGCAAGTGCATTCTGGGAGTTGTTGTCTTTCATCCACATAAGCCAAAAATACATTTTCTAGCTTTTCTCAGTCTAGAAATCTCCAAATTAATATAATTTCACATTTCTTCTACATAAATGACCCATTTAAATACACATTCATCTTTCCAGAGCTGAAGTATCCCTTTAACCATAGGTAGGACCGAATAAGGGAGAAAATGTGCCGGGATCCTAAACAAACGCTTTCAGATGAACCAAATGCGAATAAGACCTAGTATGAATACTGGGACTAACAAACACGTATACAGCGTCGCAAAAACACACATATTACTCATACTATTTTTACCGTGTCCAGAAATAGTAAGAGTAGTGTGCGGTTCACATTCTCCCAACATTGAGTCATCTCTCAATCCTTGTTGTTTGACCTCTACTGTATAGAAAGAAGGTGTGATGCCATTGTCACATGACTCTTTATTTATAGTATATAATGAGTAACTCTGTTTGTCGCTCATGGCATCATAAACGTGACGGTAATGAGTAACTGTGTGTGAAGTCCCAGCATCCCACAGTCCGTTTATGTTAACAAATCAAGATCTGGCACTTCACGCTCACTTTTGCTAAAACCTTAAAACCTATCGTCTTGTTTCCCTGGTAAAACTTTGGCATAGACTTTGCAAAATTGTATTTATAAAATTGTGAATCGGTAATATTTTTAATATTTGTAAGTCACCAAGGCTGAATTTATTTGATTAAATATAACAATTTATAATAAACTTTTTTAATATATTTACATTTTTTTCAGTCTTCAGTGTCACATGATCCTTCAGAAATCATTCTAATATGATGATTTGCTGCTCAATAAACATATGATTATTATCAAAGAGTTTACACTACCGTTCAAATAATTTTTTTTTGGGGGGGGGGTATTTTTTTATAATGTTACAAAATATTCTATTTCAAATAAATGCAATTGAACATTTTATTCATCAAAGAATCCTGAAAAAAGAAATGGTACACAATTGTTTTCAACATTGATAATAATAATTAATGTTTTTATAATATTAATCATCGTATTAGAGTGATTTCTGAAGGATCATGTGACATTGAAGACTGGAGTAATGATGCTGAAAATAATCACAGAAATACATTTAAAAGTTATTCAAGTCATATATTTCACAATATTACTGTTTTTTTATGTATTTGATATAAATAAATGCAGACAACCTGTAAAAACATTATAAATCACACCGATCCCAAACTTTTGAACTGCAGTGTATATTGAACATCGTGGCTTAAATATTAGGAGACAATCCGCGTTTGCTTTTACCCAAGATGTCCCTGAGGTCATAACATACAATTTTACAAGCAACAATCAGAAAAGAAAGAAAAAAATATCACAGTGTGAACCCGGCTTAAGTTTGGCAGAGTTTGATAGTCATGAGTATCTAAACCTCTTATTTCCAATAAAAAGCCTTTGTTCATGCATTACATAACGTCTCTCTTTAAAAAGAATGATATGAGGCGATTCAGTGTAAAATATATATATATATATATAGTATCAGTTATCTGACTGTGTGTTTGACCTGCAGGACTTCAGAGAGAAGAACACGGACCACATGCGGCCCGACATCGTGGCGCTCCTCAAGAGCAGTAAGAACGCCTTCATCTGTGGGCTGATCGGCATCGACCCGGTGGCCACCTTCCGCTGGGCCGTTCTCAGGGCCTATTTCAGAGCCGTGGTGGCCTTCAGGGACGCTGGGAAGAGACATCTGGACAAACGCAGCGGTGAGTCTTTTAAACGTTACGTGCACCTGCGTTTCCCGCAGAAAATGTGTTCGTTGAGGTGGGGTTTGCCGTCACATGGGGGGATGGGAAATCATTAGGGGTGTAGCGATATTTGAACCGCGATACTGAACCCACGATTCGAATCGCGATACTCTCATTGCGAATCGAACACGCCCCGCCCCCTGCTAGCCCGGCCCCGCCCAGTTCGGCTCATTGGACCTCATGTCTTATGTGTACAGTTCACAACGAAGTCAGTTTTGTAGCCTAAATTCCATTAACACCAAATAACAAGCTCCGTCTTTTGTTACTTTCGATAATAAGCAAGGTGTAATCTTTCCAATTCTGTCTGTTTGATCACGAAATTCAAACAACATTGTTGTGCAAGTTACTTCCAAACTGTAATACATTAGGTATTACTTGTTACTGTTATTTAAAAGTAATTCATTACCTTACAATATTACTGTCCCAGAATTGTAATGCGTTACATTACTCATGTATTACTTTTGAGTAGAGCCCGACCGATAAAGGATTTTGAAGGCCGATACCGATACAAATATTTTTGGGTTTTAAAATCCGATATTCCGATATATCGGCCGATATTTTATTTATTTATTTATTTATTTTTTTAAACTGGAGATGATTAGTCACAAATTTTATCATGCTTATTTGAGTTAAGAGAACTGATGCGGATGTTCTTTTAATTGTTATTCAAGCAATGTATGTATCGTGACCAACTCAACGAGTGTTGCCAACAGGGACGGTGTAGAGTGCCCTCTGGTGGACAAACTATACAACTCCAACGCTCGTGACATGGTTCAAGCGTGTTTCGTCCGTTTTTATTTTATTTTTTAAATATTCATTTATCGGCCATTATAACTGCCGATACCGATAGTTTGGAAAATGCCTAATATCGGCCGATAATATCGGTCAGCCGATATATCGGTCTGGCTCTACTTTTGAGTTACTTTCACCAAAATAACTAAGTAGAACTTAACTTTTGGGCTGTAACGATATGCAATATGAAACCGAAATCGCGATTCGCCACACGACTCAGATCCACGAACCTACAGAATTACGACACACCTCTTCCAACTCCAGCGTTATTCTCCTTACTGTCCAGATCCAATGCTGCCTTATCTTTAAATTAGGCTATTCAATATTACATATTGTAACGTGATTTATTTATTATTATTTTTTACAATAAATGTTTTTTTCACGCAATTGGTGAATTGTTTTTAATAAATTCTTGGTGAAATTTATACGCTGAAAAAAATATTTTTGATTTAACTTAAAGTAAGTAACCTGGTTGCCTTAAAATTTTAAGTTCATTGAACTGGAAAAAGTGAGTTAATACAATGAAGGAGATTGATTTAATCATCAGAAACTCAAAATAATGTTATCTGAACTAACTAAATTCTTTAAGTTGATTTGACAAAAGAAAAAATGTTGTGATTACTACACTGTAAAAAAATATTGTTGGTTTAACTTAAAAAAGTAAGTAACCTGGCTTGCATTAAAATTTTAAGTTGATTGAACTGGAAAAAGTGAGTTAATACAATGAAGTAGATTAATTTAACCATCAGAAACTCTAAATAATAAGTTATCTCAACTAAATAAATTATTATAAAGTTGATTTGACAAAAGAAAATACACTGTAAAAAATTATATTTTCAAGATTTGTTACCACAACATTTTTTCTTTTGTCAAATCAGCTTAAATAATTTATTTAGTTGAGATAACATATAATTTTGAGTTTCTGATGGTTAAATTAATCTACTTCATTGTATTAACTCACTTTTCCAGTTCAATCAACTTAAAATTTTTAAGGCAACCCAGGTTACTCACTTTTTTAAGTTAAACCATCAATATTTTTTACAGTGCATGTTGTGATAACAATTCTTGAAAATGTTTTTTTTTTTGTTTTGTTTTTTTACAGTGTATTTTAATTTAAAAAAAAAAAAAAATCGTACTGGCCCCAAACCTTTGAACGGTGGTGTATACATTTTTAGGCAGTTTTATTTCATTTTAATATATTTATTTATTCTATATATATGTTTATCTTATTTTATTTGATATATTTTTTTATTTTTTATTTTGTGATCTGCAATAACTGTTGAACCGTGAGGTTTAGTTTTCAGGGCTCTGTACCTTTTGTCAATCACTCACATTTACCTGTGTAACAATCTTTGCTGTTGTGTAAAAGATCTATATACGTGCTATTGTAAGTGTGCAATATTAGGGCTACTTTGTATGTATGTTTGCTAGCGAATCATGCCACGTTAGCCCGGCTCCTCTTGCTTAATCTATTGCCCTGCTCTCCAGCCTTTCAGTATCTATGCCTTTCTTCCTTAATTACGAGTTTAAGCATTAGTAGTTCATCTGTGCTTTGAACTGTGATGTGTGTGTGAACCCCAAAAATCATGTCCATGTACTGTAAACTTTATGCTGATAGTCAGCATGTCTGACCACTCTTGTAGACGAGCACATCTTACCTCTCCCTAATCTTTTCTCTGTCTTCTCTCTTTCTTGTGTTGTTGTGTTTTGGCTTCTAAGGGCATGACGCTGCTGCTCCGGTTGTGAAAAGTGTGGATAGCTTTAGTTTTCTGCATCACCCTGTGCATCAGAGAAGCTTAGAGATCCTGCAGAGGTGCAAAGAGGATAAAAACAGTAAGGCTGCCTTTCCTTCATCCCGTCTCCTCACCCCACGCATCTGACCCTTGACCCTTGCGCTTATATAAATATATACGTAAATGCATACCTCATCAGCTACACATATACAGTCAAACCAAAAATTATTCAGTAACAAGATATGTCACCCTGGATCACATGTCGCACGGGTGTATTTGTGGGAATAGCCAACAATACACTGTATGGATCAAAATTATCACCAAAAATCATTAGGATATGAAGTAGGGTGGTCACATCCAAAATAAAAGTTTGTGTTTACATAATATATGCGGGTGCACTGTGTATAATTATTTTATATATATATATATATATATATATATATAAATACATACACACACATTCTTGAATATATTTAAGAAATATTTTCATGTATATAGATTTTAGGGCTGTGCATCCAAAATAAAAGTTTGTGTTCACACAATATATGTGTGTGTAGTTTTGTATATATAAATACACACATATGCATGTATATATTTAAGAAAAATGTGTTATTAATATATCAAATATTTATATTTATGTATAATATTAATATAATATAATATATTTTTTAGAAATGTATATGCATGAAAATATTTCTTAAATATATACATGCATGTGTGTGTATTTATATATACAAAATAATTATATAAACTACACACACATATATATTATGTAAACACAAACTTTTATTTTGGATGCGATTAATCGCGATTAATCATTTCACAGCCCTAATAGATTTATATATAATTTATATTAAACATTTTATATATAAATATTTTAATTATAATATAAATAATTTTATATATAAATAATTTAATTATATATATATATATATATATATATATATATATATATAATGATATAAATATATAAACATTTTATATATAAATAATATTTTTTCTTAAATATGCATGCGTGTGTGTGTAATATATATATATTTATATATTTTATATATATATATATATATATAAAATAATTATACACAGTGCACCCACATATATATTATGTAAACACAAACTTTTATTTTGGATGCGATTAATCGCGATTAATCGTTTGACAGCCCTAATATTAAGTAAAGATCGTGTTCCATGAATATATTTTGTACATTTTCTACCCTAAATATATAAAACAGTTATTTTTGTGAGTGAATGCAATCAATCGTGATCATAAATGCACAACTTTAAATTTTTTTTCCAATTTCTTTTTTTCGATTTTTCTCAATGTTTCGATTTTCAAATAGTCAAATCTCTCAATTGAATATTGCCCTATCCTAACAAACCAAACATCAATGGAAACCTTATTTATTTATGTATACATCTCAGTTAAGTAAAAATGCCCCATGATGTGACTGGTTTTGTGGTCCAGGGTCACATATAATTTTTTTACTAGTGTGCAGGACACTATAGTTAATTTATGTAAGTGAGAAGAGCAAAATACAGTAAACCCACAGTAAAATTTAGGACCAAAAATGATTCAGTCACAGTGTTTTTTCTTTAACTGCTAATGTGACCTTTTTACACCACAGACTGAACAACATTAAGGTATTGTTTGAGCTAAACTGGTATTATCTAATGGTGATATTCAACATAATTTATTTATGAGACAGTCTAACAGAAGGACGGACAAAACCAGTGAAGTATCAACTGATTTGATAACTCTGTTATATTTTATTACCCACTTCTAAAATATAGCGAATAAACTGATAATGTGAGAAAGGTTGTCTGAGTAAACGTTGGTTTGACAGAATGATTGTGTCTGCTCATCCGTCTTGGTGACTAACTCTGTCTCTGGGTTCAGTCCAGCATGCGTGTTTTTCGGACAGTCCTCCTCTGTCCCCCGGCTCGTTCCTCTCGCTCTCCGAGGACTCCATAGGTCTGCTTGATGGAGGTAGCTCGGGTTATAGACTATACACACTAAACACTTTTAAAAAGATAATTAGCATTCCTTCCTGTTAGAAACATTCCTTCATAACTCAATCCTGTAGTCAAGTGAAAAACTAATATATGTTTTGGTTACATTTTATTTGAATGTGTCATTGTTACAGTGTAATTATATATTTAAAGGGGTGGTTGATTATGATTTCACTTTTCTAACTTGAGTTAGTGTGTAATGTTGCTGTTACAACACTCAAAATTCAAAGCAAAGGGAGATTTTAAGGACTACAACAGACGGCTGGTCGGGACTACACAACATTCCTCCCGGGTTGGTGACATCACCAACCCTAGAATTTACATAAACCCCGCCCCCGTGAATGTGATCTATAGATTATCATGACTGAATATGCTGATCAATGAATAGAAGAGACATAAATTCAAAGGGAGATATTTGCTTATAAAGAAATTGCTTTTTAAGGACTACAACAAACGGTAGCTCCGCCCCCTGTGCTGGGAGCTGCAGCTCATTTGCATTTAAAGGGACACACAGAATGGTGCGTTTTTGCTCACCTTCAAAAAGTGACAATTTTAACATGATATATACAATAAATCTGTGGGTTATTTTGAGCTAATACATCAGAGACTTAATGTACATCTTCTGAAAAGGGTATTATACCACCCCTTTAAGCACTGAGTAATATTATGCAACTACAGGGTTATGGTAGATTAGGGTTTGGTTGAGGGTTAGTTACATGTAATTATACATAATTTACTTTTATTATTATGGAAAGTACATGTAACATGGGCACTGTAAAATAGTGTTACCAACGAAACAGTTTTTTTTTTTTTTATTTAATTATTCCTTCCTGTTAGAAACATTCCTTCATAATTCAGTCCTGTAGTTAGGGCTGGGTGATATAAGTGAAAAACTAAAGCGGTGGTTGATTTAGGATTTCACTTTTCAGAACAACATCTGAAAAGTTACAACGCTCAAAGTTCAAAGCAAAGAGAGATATTTAGCTCCGCCCCTGGTAGCTCCGCCCCCTGTGCTGGGAGCTGCAGCTCATTTGCATTTAAAGGGACACACAGAATGGTGCGTTTTTGCTCACTCTCAAAAAGTGACAATTTTAACACGATATACAATATATCTGTGGGTTATTTTGAGCTAATACATCTTAATATACATTATACCACCCCTTTAAGCACTGATTAATATTGTGCAACTATAGGGTTAGGGTAGATTAGGGTTTGGTTGCATGTAATTATGCATAATGCATGTAACATGTAACAAGGACACTGTAAAATAGTGTTACCAACAAAACTGTTTTTTTTTTTTTTTATTATTCCTTCCTGTTAGAAACATTCCTTCATAAGTGAGTCCTGTAGTTAGGGCTGGGTGATATAAGTGAAAAACTAATCTATATATACTGTTCACTATTTTTAAAATGAACATGTTGCATGTCCGTAGGCCCTCAATATTTGATTCAAATTTTGTTCGCGCTTGTAGTTCGGGTCTTTTAGTCTGGACCAAAGAAGAAAGTGATGCATTTAGTCCTGGTTTGCTTAGCCTAAAGATACAAAACCAAAAATAAAAGGCTTTTATGGTTCATATTGTTTGAACATCCAAACCAATGCTGTGTGTGTGTCTGTACATTTGGACCAGCTGAGAACCCATAGAGAGCTTATAAAATGGGTAAAGGAGTGGAAACAGCAGGAATTACTAAGATGGAGATGTGCAACATCACGACCAATTGATTGATATCTTTATTTTGAACATGTAAATACAATTTGTTTTAAATAATGCTAAAAAAAAACAGATTAACAACAAAATAAAACTGTACAAAAAGGAGTAGGAAGAAGTCAGACTTGTGTTCTCCTGCCCTATGATGAGGAAAACACGCGTGCTCGAGCTTTCTGTGCTTTTTAGGGTCGCATCTTCTGACATCACATCCTGTTTTTTGGTTTATATTTCATTCGAACAAATGAGAAAATAAAAAAACTCGGCTCCCTGAATAAAAATAGCGAATTAAAGTGACTTGCCACCAAAAATATTGCTATATTTTGGTTTATATTACATATATGTTATATTTTCAATATATCACCCAGCTTTAGTTGGAAAGGTAGTCTCTGTGTGTGTGTGCGTGTACAATATTTAACAATATTTTGGGGACAAATTTGTCGACCAAAACCTGCAAAAACCTTTAAGGACGTCCTCATTTGTAAATCTGGTATAAAAGTAAAGAAATTAAAGTGGGGTTTGTTTTGAAAATGTAAACATGCAGAAAGTTTTGTGTGATGGGTAAGGGGATAAGATGTACAGTTTGTACAGTATAAAACCCATTACGTCTATGGAATGTCCCCATTTAGTGTGTGTGTGTGTGTGTGTGTGTGTGTGTGTGTGTGTGATTCACAGAAGCATGTTCACCTCTAATTGAATGTTCATACGTTTCATTTAATCAACAGCAGTGAATTCATCAAAATCACGAGAACATTACACAGTCCTGTCTTAAGCTTTCACTCATTTCCCATGTTCCCCTTGTGTCTCGGATCAGTCTGGTTGTACAGGCTTTGTGATGTGTTTCAGGTGTGAACAGGAGGAACCCTCGCTCTCCACTGTCTGATCTGCAGGGGAGCAACACAATAAATCAACGGTGAGCGCTTCACACACCTGACCTCTGTCCCGTCATGCGTCTCACACAGAGACACCGGCCCTTTAAAGGAGTAGTTCACTTTTAAAAAAACTTTTGTTGATAATTTACTCACCCCCGTGTCATCCAAGATGTCCATGTCATTCGTTCTTCAGTCGAAAAGAAATTAAGATTTTTGATGAAAACATTCCAGGATTTTTCTCCATATAATGGACTTCAATGGGGTCCAATTGAGAGTTTCAGTGCAAACTGTTCAAAGGGCTTTAAACGATTCCAGACGATTAATAAGGGTCTTATCTAAAATATTTATTTATACAATGATGTCTAATAATATTTAATATAGATATTTATATAATAATATATTTATATAATATTTAATATTTCTTACATACTGTATATTAGGGCTGTGCAAAAATTAATTGCGATTAGATGCGATCGCATCCAAAATAAAAGTTTGTGTTTACATAATATATGTGTGTGCACTGTGTATTTTTAGTTATTTTGTATACACACACATGCATGTATATATTTAAGAAAATATTTTATTCATATATAAAATATTAATATATAATATAGATAATTTATGTATATACATATACAGTATTTACGTGCAAATAATTCTTAAATATATACATGCATGCATATGTATTTATATATATATATACACACACAAAATAATTATACACAACACAAACACATATATTATGTAAACACAATCTTTTATTTTGGAAGCAATTAATCGCAATTAATCTTTGCTCAGCCCTAATATATATATATATATACACACATATGTGTGTGTATTTATAAATATTAGGGCTGTCAAATGATTAATCACGATTAATCGCATCCAAAATAAAAGTTTGAGTTTACATAATATATGTGGGTGCACTGTCTATAATTATTATTTGTATATAAATAATATTTTTTTCCTATATATATATATATGCATTTACAAAATAATTACACACAGTGCACGCACATATATTATGTAAACTCAAACTTTTATTTTGGATGCGATTAATCGTTTCACAGCCCGACTCTGAAAACATTTTTCAAGTGTTTTGATGATATTTCCCTGGAGAACCGGCATATCATGTGATCTACGGTCAGTCTCCAGGTTTCTGAAATCCCCGCTCTGTTATCCTGACACGGTTTTCTTTTTCCTGAGTGGTAAATAAAGCGTGTCCGAGGAGCCCCTGGTCATCAGTACTCGCATCAATACTCACAGTGTGTGTGTGTGTGTAGAGTTAAAGCAGTGACTCCACAGATACCCAAAGGATGAGCCACGGTCTTCCCGACGTCATGCTTTATTAAGAGCGCATTGCTCTGAGATTAGTCCTGATATCCAGAACAAGTGGCGAGAGCCGAGCTCACAACAGCTCTTTGTTGCGCTGTAAAGTCCCCTAATCTGTTTCGCAACCCCACACACTCTTCGGGTTACGAAGAGACCACAAACCCCAGGAAACAGCAGCTGTTTCCCGTGTGATGTCAGAGACGAGATATGCGCTCATTTGGAGGACAGGTCCGAGGCTGATGGGTAATTGCTCCCCGCAGTTCATGACCACATGCCTCAGTGATCTCCTGTAGAGGGAATATCGTACATTTACATCTAAATCCTAATAAATCAACATGGGATAGTCGCTGTAAACTTCTTTACTTGTCTGCATTCAGTCAGAATTACTTAAAAAAAATATATATATATATATATATAAATACAGTTAAATTTATGGTAAAAAAAAAATCGGCAGCTGTGCTAGCCAGAAATTTACCGTAAAAAATACGATGTTTTACAGACGCAACTTAAACATACAGTAAATAAGACGTCGTTAATTTACCGACCAATTGAAGCATCCAAACAAAAAGCAGAAAGTGTCGTGATACTGAAACCATAACGTCTTTGAAACCCGTTAGGCGTCTGAGTTTCCAATTACATCAAGTCACATTTATTTATTTAGCGCTTTTTACAATACTGATCGTTTCAAAGCAGCTTTACAGAGATAACAGGACCATAATGCAACACAGTGTTTCTGATCTAGAAGAAAATAAGCTTAAAGGAAAAACTGGCCAAAACTGGTACTGCAATCAGTTTCGAATGACTGTAGAGCGGCGGTGTATCCCCTCCCCCTGATTAGAGGTTGCCAGATTGGCTGCAGATCCAACATTTTGTAATCCGACACGTTTGTATCTGCAGCTGTGGTAACTAGAGAGGAGCTGGCAACCCGAATGCTGAAACACTGAGTCTGTGATTGGTAGATCGGTGGAGGGTGACGCATGACAACATCATCAGTCGAGTGCTGCGATTTCACTTTTTAACCCTCAAACCGCATTCACTTTATAGCCCTAAATCCCGTAATAGGCTTTATGCGGAGCGTCACATGACCAAACCGGAAAACAGGTCTCATCGCATCCGCTGGTCATAGAAAGTGTTAACGGCCAAAAGAACTGACTACGATATCTATGGATTTTTAAGGTAATCAGCTTACCTACCTAGTTCACTTTGTTATTGGCGTTTTATTCCATTTAAATATCTAAACGTTATTGTGAAGATGAAAAAATATAAAACATTTAAATATCAATCTGCACATGTGAGGGACATTGGTTATGCTAATCTTTGCTCGCTCCTTTTAAGTTTTCTTAAATAAAACCGCAAAAAATTTCATGTAGCACATACAAAAGACCTGGACCGGAAGCGATGAGACCTGTTTTACAGAATGCGGAAGTTGTGCGTAGAGCCTATTGTGGACATATGTGGGCACTTTTAATTTTTATTTATTATAAATGTTACATCACTGTCTTCGATAAAGTTTTCTCTATCCATTTATGGTGTTTATTATTATTTTGAGGGTATTTTTGAATTTATTTACTTCAAAAAGGTCCATATTTTTCAATGTAAATTATGCTTATTTTTATGTTTTATTTTTTTTTAATTTTTTAACTACATTAAAATATCGTTCCAATAAATTCTTAGAGCTAAAACCTAAAGATTAAGTGATTTTGCCGTCTTATTTTGGCTTATTTTAGAACGCTCTAAATTACAGTTTTTTCCCATTCATTTCTATGGGTGCCCATTTTTGACCCAAACACAAGATTAAGGAGTTTTAACATTGTAGAATTGAGCCAAAAAATAAATAAAAAATTGTGTGTTCAGGAGGCAAACTTAGGAAAAGTAGCCAAGTCTTGTAGCGCTCAGATCAAGGGAAGTATTTTTAAAAAATAAATCAAAACTATTTTGCCCACATTGGTCCAGAATACGGTTTTAGGGTTAAATGACAATATCCTGGCCGGACTATTGTTGTCAGTGATATAAGTATTTGATTTCTTAATGTCTAGTGACGTATCAGCTCTATTGTATGATTAATTGAAATACATTTCTTACATCCAGCTCCTTTAAGTTATGTGGTGGTTCATTTCTGTTGTAAAAACGTTATTTATATATATAGCCGCTGTGGAGAAAACAGTGATGTCATCGTCCAGCTCAGTTCAGTTCTCATATAATGGTGTGAATGCAGACAGATCAATAATATTGTTGAGTATTAAATGTCCGCAACTAAGCGAACCAAACGGCGACGAGGAACTGAATGTCCATCGGAGGAAGAAACCAGACTCATTATCATGGCTTTGCATTGATCTCAGTTTGAGGATGTGTGTTTGTGTGTCCCTGTCAGAGATGTGTGGAACGGGAGACAGAGCCGCCTGTCCTCCATCGGGTCCTTGTCTGAGGACGACGGGATCTTCCTGAACTCCACCAGCAGTAAACTCCTGGAGCGAGCCCACGGCATCCTCATGTGAGACTCGCTCCGCACACACACACACACACACACACACACACACACGGCTGCTCATTCTGCCCTTTTTCTTTTTCAGGAGAAATAAAAACTATAAGATGAAGCCCAGTCTTCCCAAGGTGGGAATCCCACAACAGGCTCTTTCATTTGATTTAAACGCACCTCATGATAATTCTCTCATCACCTACTCATGTTGTCCAAACCTGAGGTTTTTCTTGCTTTTTGATATTGTGTTTGTGGTGTTGTTTTGTGTTGCCTTGTTTACCTGTTTTGTCTTGTTTTCTTTTGTTGTTTTTTTTTTTGTTTTATTTTAGTGTTTTGTTCTGATGTGTTGTTGTGTTGCCTTGTGTTTTCTTTTTGTTTTGTTAATGTTTTGTGTTGTTTGTTTTGTGTTGCCTTTGTTTTTTCTTGTTTTGTATTGTTATGTTTTATGTTGTTTTGTTGATATTTTGTGTTGTTTGTTTTGTGTTGTCTTTTTTTCTTGTTTTGTCTTGTTGTTTTGTTGTCTTTGTTAAAGGGATAGTTCACCCAAAAATGAAAATTCTGTCAGTATTTCCTCACCCTCATGTTGTTCCAACCCCGTAAGACCTTCGTTCATCTTCGCAACACAAATTAAGATATTTAAGATATTAAGATCGCTCTTGCATACTAGTCCATAGGCTTCTTGAGGGAATGACTCTTGCGGTCCTCGAAAAGTCATTAAAGACATCGTTAAAATAGTCCAAGTGACTACAGTGGCTCAATCTTAACTTTATCAAACGACGAGAACACTTTTGTGCGCAAAAACAACAAAAATAACGACTTCATTTCAACTATTCACTTCCTTCTCTATGGGCCTGTAGTCAGTTAACGTAGTGTGATTGCGTAAAGCTACGTCACACGTAGGCTCACTATTGGCCGACGCTGGTCATGTGTGTGATGCGTGTGACGTACAATAACAGAAGCTTACGCTATTAAACTAGTAACCTGACTCGCGCAGAGGGAGAAATAAACCAATAGTTGAAATAAAGTCGTTATTTTTGTTGTTTTTTTGCGCACAGAAGTGTTCTCGTCGTTTGATAAAGTTAAGATTGAGCCCCTGTAGTCACTTGGACTATTTTAACGATGTCTTTGATGACTTTTCGAGGCCAGCAAGAGTCATTCCCTCAAGAAGCCTATGGACTAGTATGCAGGAGTGATCTTAATATCTTAAATATCTTAATTTGTGTTGCGAAGATGAACGAAGGTCTTACGGGGTTGGAACAACATGAGGGTGAGTAAATACTGACAGAATTTTCATTTTTGGGTGAACTAACCCTTTAAAGTTTTGTGTTGTTTTTTTGTCTTGTTTTCTTGTGTTAATGTTTTTTTCTGATGTGTTGTTTTGTGTCGTGTTGTTTTGTGATAGTGTTGATGTGTTGTCTTGGTGTTGTGTTTTCTTGTTTTGTCTTGTTGTGTTTTTGTCTTTGTTGTTATTGTTATTTTTTGTTGTTTTGTGTCGTGTTGTTTTGTGTTGTTTGTTTTGTGTTGTCTTTTGTTTTCTTGTTTTGTCATGTTGTGTTGTTGTCTTTGTTAATGTTTTGTGTTGTTTGTTTTGTTTTGTTTTCTTGTTTTGTTGATGTTTTTTCTGATGTGTTGTTTTGTTGTGCTGTTTTGTGATAGTGTTGATGTTTTGTCTTGGTGTTGTGTTTTCTTGTTTTGTCTTGTTGTCTTTGTTGTTATTGTTATTTTTTGTTGTTTTGTCTTGTATTCTTGTGTTAATGTTTTTTTCTGATGTGGTGTGTTTTGTTGTTTTGTGTTGTGATGGTGTTGTTGTGTTTTTTTTGTTTGTTTTGTGTTGCCTTTCGTTTTCTTGTTTTGTCTTGTTGTCTTGTTTTGTTTATGTGTTGTTGTTGTGCTGTTTTGTGATAGTGTTGTCTTGGTGTTGTTGTTTTGTGTTATCTTGTTTTGTCTTGTATTCTTGTGTTAATGTTTTTTTCTGATGTGGTGTGTTTTGTTGTTTTGTGTTGTGATGGTGTTGTTGTGTTTTTTGTTTTGTTTTGTGTTGCCTTTCGTTTTCTTGTTTTGTCTTGTTGTTGTCTTTTGTTTTGTGTTGTTGTTGTTGTTGTTTTGATTCAGTTTGATAAATCTTCTAAAACACAGAGGGAGATATTTAGCAAAGTGTCCACAAACTTTACGAGTGCGGAAGGCAAATTAGTTTGAACTCTTCAAATGTTGCGTTTTCCCCGGTCACATGACCTCAGAAGACTTCAAATATTAATACATTTTTTGTCCTTTTTGGAGCTTTATAGCTGCGCTCGCGTTGTAAAATGATCATGTATTTATTTTATTTTTTTAATGAACCATATTTTCGATTGACTTTTCGCTGACCCAATCTCCTTTTGTGTTTCATGAATGTTTATATGGGTTTGGAACAACATGAGGTTCTGTAAAACCAGATTTGTGTGCGCGCTGTCTCTTTAACTGAGTGTGTGTGGGTGTGTGTGCAGCACTTTCTGGATGTGAAGTCTCTGAAGTACCTGAGTAACCTGACGTTACACGACCGCATCACCAAGTCCCTGCTGCACCTCCACAAGAAGAAGAAACCCCCGAGCATCAGTGCCCAGTTCCAGGTCAGATCTCACACCACTTCCTGAAGCACGTCTGTGTTGTGGAATGTTCAGCCCAGTAAAAAACCCAGTTAATGACATCACGTCTGTCTAACACTTTTATAAGTCTTTTGTTTTGGTTTCACTAGAACTGCTTGTTAAAGTCTATGATTCATAACATTTAAAAAGTTATTTCTGAGCCGAGTTTCCACTGCATCTCAAATCAACAGACGGCTAATGGCTAAATCCTTTGTGTTTCTGTATTCTATATATAATGAAATAACATTTCACACATTTTGTATAAAAGTTAGGATGGAAAGTGATATTTGTCTTCAGAAAATTAGAATATCATGCAAAAGTTCATTTATTTCAGTAATTCAACTTAAAAGGTGAAACTGATATATTATATAGACTCATTACATGCAAAGTGAGATTTTCAAGCCTTTAATTGTTATAATTTTGATGATTATGGCTTACAGACATGAAAACCTTTTCACTATAATATAATTTTGAATTTGGGGTTTTCATAAGCTGTAAGCCATAATCATCAAAATTGTTCTTATATATTAATATATAATCATTATATAAATGAAATATCTCACTTTGCATGTAATGAGTCTATATAATGTGTTAGTTTCACCTTGTAGCCCCCAAACCGTCCTGTAATTGAGGACTCAGGTGTGATCCTAATGTGTATTTATTATAAATGTTATATCGCTGTCTTCGATAAAGTTTTGTCTAACCATTTATGGTGTTTTGTTTTATTTTGGGGGTATTTTTGAATTTATTTACTTCAAAAAGTACCATATTTTCTATGTAAATTATTCTTATTTTTTTTAAATTTTTAAACTACATTAAAATATCATTCCAGTAAGTTTTTAGAGCATTAACCCTTACATATCTATGACATGCTGTTGATTTCCAGACACTGATTCATTTGTTTGTGGTGTTTTGCTCCATTTCAGGCCTCTCTCAACAAGCTGATGGAGACGCTTGGCCAATCAGAGCCGTACTTTGTGAAGTGCATTCGATCAAATGCAGAGAAGGTGTGTGAATGCATCGTATTTCAATCATACCTCGTGTATGCAGTACATGCATTTCTGTTTTACCGTTTGGCGTATCCTTGGTGTTCTTCAGCTGCCCCTGCGCTTTAATGATGGCCTGGTGCTGAGACAGCTGCGCTACACCGGCATGCTGGAAACCGTGCGGATCCGACAATCTGGATACAGCATCAAGTACACTTTTCAGGTGAGACTGATACACTGATCTCTCCCAAACAAACACTCCAATCTCATGCCTGAGTCTAAAATTATGATAGTGTGGGATAAGATAGAAGTTTCCTCCTCTCACCGAGGGTGCGTTTATTTGATTCAAAATACAGTAAAAAGAGTAATGCAACTGTATATTGAAGGAGTAGTTCACTTTTCTTTACTCACCCCCATGTCATCCAAGATGTCCATGTCTTTCTTTCTTCAGTTGAAAAGAAATTAAGGTTTTTGACGAAAACATTCCAGGATTTTCTCCATATAATGGACTTCAATGGGGACCAAACGGTTTAAGGTCCAAAAGACAGTTTCAGTGCAAACTGTTCAAAGGGCTTTAAATGAATTCAGATGATGAATAAGTGTCTTATCTAAATGAACAAATCTTTTTTTGAGTCATTTGGTTCATTCAACGAGTCGAAAAAAGATTTGTTCGTTTTAATGAACAGGAGAGTCACGAACGTGCATCACAGAACAGAGCAAGGAGAGCATTTGTGCTTATAAAACTTAAACTTTGTTATTTATTTATTAAATGAGCGATCGTTTCGCTTGATAAGACCCTTATTCATCGTCTGGTGTCGTTTAAAGCCCTTTGAACAGTTTGCACTGAAACTGTCTTTTGGACCTTGAACCGTTTGGTTCCCATTGAAGTCCATTATATGGAGAAAAATCCTGGAATGTTTTCATCAAAAATCTTAATTTCTTTTCGACTGAAGAAAGAAAGACGTGGACATCTTGGATGACATTTTTTTAAAGTTAACTACTCCTGTAATATACTATATATTAATATGTATACTTGTAAAATATACTAAATAAACTGTAAAAGGTTTAACCAGGCGCTCAGGTAAAGTATATAAAGTCTGTGATCGGTGCTCTTGGGGAAAAGATCCAAAGAAACAAAAGGACAGGTCCCAGGCACTCAGTCAAGTGTACCTTTTTTTCTGAGAGTGTAGACAAACTTCTCATCTGGCGAAACACCGGTGGATCATATTTTTCACGACTCCCGGTTTTACAAATTTACTGCATCCTTGTTAAGAAAAAGTCTTAATCTCATAAATTTGCGCTGCAGTCAATAATTTTACCTAATAAAACTCATCTTTGATAATCTAAATGACATATTTTAAAGCTTCTTCCTGTAAAAATAATTTCTTCATGCTTTAAATTAGCTTGAATGTAACTCGACACCCTTGCCTCATGTAGAAAACGCGTGCTCATGAATATGCAAATTAGCCCCGCCCCCCACTCACTCACAGCAGCTCGGATTACCTGATCCACTCGCTCAGCTTTAAACGGTATATGTTTAACCCAGAAACTGATTCAGAAGAAGAGGAAGAGTCGATGTATAAGAATGGTAGTGTTTTATTTAACGGTAATTAATATGACTAGCTTTTTGCTTGGTTTGTGTAATATTAGCACACATTATTAGCGGTTTGATCCGTTCACCATCTAATAATCATCATCCTTTGAATATCATAGAAAGGCAGTGGAGAAAAGCATGTGGTTTATGATCATAACATCAGAAAAGACTGAGACTGAGAAAATACTTGTTGACTTACACATGTTTTGTCTTAAAGCATATTAAAAACGTCACAGAGTCATATAAACAACACCACAGGGGAAAAGAAAAAATCTTACTTTCCTCCAAACTTAATTTCTAATTTTTTTTTCATTTTTTTTTTGGCGTTCCCAAGCTCATTATTTCCCGTGGTCATTTCCTGTGCTGGGTGTGGCCGTCTGGGGGTGAATGTGTTGTTCTGGCCTTCACTACCGTCTGAAACACAGACAAACAGCATCAAATAATGCAAATGAAGTGTGTTTATACCCTAATGACTGACAATTCAAACAGTTATCTCTCTTTTCAATCATTCATAGTGTTCGTTAAGGCAAGCCTTACTATATTACTATCGTTTATATATATATATATAAAATGGGTATAATGCCCTTCACATGAATGTGGGACTCGGGTCTGTGTACTTTTGTGTGAATTACTTTGCCCTTATGACAAGAAAAATGCTTTTATTTAAAGACTATGTTAGATATTACAATTGAAACCAGAACCAGGGTTCACATGCAGTTTTATGTAATTTTGAAGTGTAAAAATCCTGCAGAACTGTACATAACTAACATAAACTAATAATGAGCAATACATTTGTTCCAGTATTTGTTATTTCACACAAAATAAAGTATAACCGTTAACATTTTACAATAAGGTTCATTAGTTAATGTTTTAACTAACATGAACTAACAATGAGCAAAACATTCGTTACAGTATTTATTAACCCTCTGATGGTCTTCGGTCACTTCTGACTGAATAATTTTGAATTTTAAAAAAATCACAGCTTCATCTTAAGGTTATGATACTTGGTGACTTTTCTGGCATTTGGTATGCGAATACAAAAAAAAATCGAGGTCATGATCCGACCATGCTAAGTGGACGTAAAAAAAAAAAAAATGTCACAAGTTTGGTCTTCGGTCAAAAATGACCCCCGTAGGAAATGAATGGGAAACGCTTTTTATCGCTATTTCTAAAAAAAAAAAAAAAAATCTGAAACTTAATAAGAAATTGTTTTTTAAGATTGTTTCCAATATATGTAAATGTGTTCATAAACAGCTGGGGAATTCACATGCCTCTCCATAGAGAGCTGTACATGCCATCTAGTGGTTACACCATGACTCTACGCTTTTTCTCTATACTGTAACCAGATGGTGCTAATTTTCTTCAAAAAGTATTTTTTTTTCCTGAAGGCCTAGACTCTATATTAAACAAAAATACTGCATTAATAATTAAAAAAAAAAATATATATATATATATATATGTATGTATAATATATATATATATATATATATATATATATATATATATATATTATTTCCATGGCAAAAATAGACCATAAATATTGCATAAATATGAATAGATCCAATCAAATTGTCTCAAAATACTAAATTAAAAAGAATAAATATTATAGAACAAAAATAAATTGCATTGGTGTTTACTGGGATGGAGGAAATTTCATTTTTAGGTGTCCGGTCACTTCTGACTCCTAAATGAAGACCATCTGAGGGTGAATATTAATGAATAAAAATACAGCTGTTCATTTATGTTAGTTCATAGTGCATTAAATAATAATGTATTAGTAAATGTTGAAATTAATCTGATCTAAGGTGAAGTATTGTTCATTCTTAGTTCACTAATGAACCTTTGGATAACCTTTATTAAACATTCTGAGACACGAGTGCCTTCACCGCCGCCAGTAATTCCTGTAAGATATGAAGCCTCTCTCTCTCTCTATAGTCTGCAATAAAAGTGGCCAGGAATAATTGCATACACACACATCGGCATCCCAGACTGTCCACCCCCGGAGACCTCATGCCATCACAGTGATGCTAGTGTTCTGGGCCTTAATGAGAAATGTCACTTCCTGGACACTTCACAAAGTCAATGTGTGTGTGTGTGTGTGTGTGTGTGTGCCATCAAAGAAATAGATAAAAAAAAAATCTGTGTTATGTCCTCCAGGATTTTGTTCGTCACTTTCATGTGCTGTTACCCGAGGGACCCGGCCAGGCCCGGCAGGACTCCATCAGACGGTACCTGAGCCGGGTGGACCTGTCTCCCGAAGGGTTTCAAGTGGGCCGGACCATGGTACGATGATGGGACTTAATTAAATTCCTACTGTGTAACTTTTTTCTGATGACACATACTGCCCATTCATGGCTAGCCTGGTTGTAAATGTACAGTATTGCATGATGTGTGTGTGTGTGGCAGGTGTTTCTCCGTGAAGTTGAGCGTCAGCGACTGCAAGATCTGCTCCATCAGGAGGTGCTGCGTCGGATCGTCTCTCTTCAGCGGCGCTTCAGGGCTCTTCTGGAGAGAAAACACTTCATCAGGATGAGACAGGCGGCGTGCCAGATCCAGGTACGTCTCGGCTCGACGAATGATTTAAGCGGAAAGCCTGGAAATATGCTATTGCTATTTTAGTTGCATAAAGAAGTCATGTTGTTGTTTTTAAATTGGGAATGTGTTTTTTTTTGTAGTTTAAATTTGATAAATTTAATTTAAGTTTAAAATTTTTATTTTATTTTAGTTGCATAAATAAAAGTTGTTTTTTTGGGGGATTATTATTATTATTATTTTTTTTTTTTTTGGTAGTTTAAATTTGATTTGTTTCTGTTTAATGATAAAATCATTATTCTGGAAATATCAGGATTGCTATTTTTTATTTTAGTTGCATAAATAAAAGTAGTTTTTTTGTTGTTTTTTTGTTTTTAATTGGGATTTTTTTTCTATTATTATTATTATTTTTGTAGTTAAATTTGATTTTTTTTTCTGTTTAAATATAAAATCATTATCCTGGAAATATCAGGAGTGCTTTTTTATTTTAGTTGAATAAATAAAAGTATTTTTTTATTTTTTTTATTTTTGTTTAATTGGGAATTTTTATTATTATTATTTGTAGTTTAAATTTGATATGTTGCTATTTAATGATAAAATCATTATCCTGGAAATATCAGGAGTGCTTTTTTTATTTATTTTTTTATTTTTTAGTTTAAATAAAAGTAGGATTTTTTTTTTTTTTTAATTGGGATTTTTTTTTTTTTTTGTAGTTTCAATTTGATTTGTTTCTGTTTCATGATAAAATCATTATCCTGGAAATATCAGGATTTCTATTGCTATTTTAGTTGCACCAATAAACGTCATGTTTTTTTTTTTTTTTTTTTTTGTAGTTTAAATCTGATTTTTTTTCTGTTTAATGATAAAATCATTATCCTGGAAATATCCGGAGTGCTTTTTTATTTTAGTTGAATAAATAAAAGTAGTTTTTTTTTTATTTTATTTTTTTTTTATTGGGAATTTTTATTATTATTATTTGTAGTTTAAATTTGATTTGTTGCTATTTAATGATAAAATCATTATCCTGGAAATATCAGGAGTGCTTTTTTTTATTTTTATTTTTTAGTTTAAATAAAAGTAGGATTTTTTTTTTTTTTTAATTGGGATTTTTTTTATTTATTTTTTTTTTTAGTTTCAATTTGATTTGTTTCTGTTTCATGATAAAATCATTATCCTGGAAATATCATGAGTACTATTTTTATTTTTTATTTTAGTTGCATAAATAAAAGTAGTTTTTTTTGTAGTTTAAATTTAATTTATTTCTGTTTAATGATAAAATCATTATCCTGGAAATATCAGGAGTGCTATTTCGATTCTAGTTCCATAAATAAAAGTCATGTTTTTGTTTCAGTCGGGATTGAGAATGTATTTTTTTTTTTTGGTAGTTTCAGTTTAATTTGTTTCTGTTTAATGCTAAAATGATTATCCTGTTGTTATGAATGGCTCATGGAAGTTTATTCATGGGGCAGAAGGTGTTGAGAAAAACCTCTGTGGTTTTTGGGTTAGACTTTTGACATGTAAACAGCAGAAGTACTTGCAGAAATAAAGGATTTAGTATTAAATAAATATTATTTTAACTCTGAAGTGATCATTCAAGGTACACTGTTAACCCTAATAATGATCCCTAATAATTTTAATTGGATTATAAGCAGAGTCGGAATAATAAAGCCACATGTAACCACTTCAGTCGGAATGAATTGGCCAAATCCAATTAAAATTTAATTCGGATTGTACATATCTTTTCTGAATCTGATCCGAGAGGACATGTAAACACTTGATCTGATTGAAACCCGAATCTGGAGAGTTCAGCACATGTGCAATGATGCAGAAATGGATGAAGTGACGTATGACGCAGTTTCTGTTGAAAGAACGAGTGTCAGAAATGACTGTCGGGTTATTCTCAAATCCTCCTTCCACTCATCGTCTGCGAACTGGAGCAGAACAACGTCCCACCAGTCCTTGTTTCTGTCTCTCGTCCACAGACGCATGTTTTAGATGCAGAAAGAGTCCTTTTTTATTATTTTTTAATATTATATATATCTACATTGATGTCTTGGCATTTCCTCAAAGTAGTAAAATAACAGTTTAGTACTGATTGTCTAAAAAGTGCATGAGATAACAGCATGATCTCTCTTTGTCCTAAATGCATTTGAGCCAGCGTCTCTTTCTTTGCTGTTGTGTGGTGTAGAGCTGGTGGAGGAGCGTTCAGTCGTCTCAGATTGACAGCAGGCTCGAGTACGAGACGCGTGTCCGGCACGAGGCAGCGGTGTGTGTTCAGTCGGCCTGGAGAGGCTTCAGGGAGCGGCGTAGACTCATGCTGTGGAGAGAAGCAGTCGTGCTGATCCAGAGAAACTGGAGGCGGTGTCGACGGGAACGAGCGGCTCTGCGGATCCAGACTGAATGGAGAAGATACAGGAGCAGAGAGCTTTACTTCAGGCTGCGGGACGCCACTATCCGCATACAAGCAACGGGTCGAGGATATCTGGCCAGGCAGAGGTGCGCTTTCTATACAGGGCTTCACTGTTCAGAATTGCCATCCTAGGTGTATGTGACTCTCAGAAGAATACAATCAGAGTTGAATTAATAAACACCATGACGCGTCCAAGCTTTATAATGGCAGTGGATTGTAACCATCAGATTGTGCATTTAGGCAAAGTACATTTATCCTACATAAAAGTGCATCTATCCATCATAAGTGCATCTATCCATGATAAAAGTGCACCTATCCATGATAAAAGTGCATCTATCATCATAAAAGTGGATCTATCCATCATAAAAGTGCATCTATCCATCATAAAAGTGTATCTATCCATCATAAGTGCATCTATCCATGATAAAAGTGCATCTCTCCATCATTAAAGTGCATCTATCCATCATAAAAGTGCATCTATCATGACAAAAGTGCATCTGTCCATCATAAAAGTGCATCTATCCATGATAAAAGTGCATCTATCCATGATAAAAGTGCATCTATCCATCATAAAAGTGCATATATCCATGATAAAAGTGCATCTCCCCATCATTAAAGTACATCTATCATCATAAAAGTGCATCTATCCATCATAAAAGTGCATCTCTCCATCATAAAAGTGCATCTATCCATGATAAAAGTGCATCTATCAATCATAAAAGTGCATCTATCAATGATAAAAGTGCATCTCTCCATCATTAAAGTGCACCTATCCATGATAAAAGTGCATCTATCCATCATAAAAGTGCATCTATCCATCATAAAAGTGCATCTATCAATGATAAAAGTGCATCTATCCATCATTAAAGTGCATCTATCATCATAAAAGTGCATCTATCCATCATAAAAGAGCATCTATACATCATAAAAGTGCATCTATCCATGATAAAAGTGCATCTATACATCATAAAAGTGCATCTATCCATCATAAAAGTGCATCTATCCATCATAAAAGATCATCTCTCCATGATAAAAGTGCATCTATCCATCATAAAAGTGCATCTATCCATCATAAAAGTGCATCTATCCATGATAAAAGTGCATCTATCATTAAAGTGCTTCACAGGCTCCGGGCCTTCAAAAGCAAAGCGATGCATTTGTGTAAGAAAAATATTCATATTTAAAACTTTATCAAGTAAAATAACTAGCTTACCGCCAAATGGACATACGGATTCCACTTAATTGTAATATCTAACTTTACCGGCATACTGTGTGATTGTTGATATCGTCGTAAAATGAAGCACAGCTCTATATAAAAGTAGGAAATACAGTATTCTCAACTTTATCTGAATAAATACCGTGAACTCACACAAAGTGATACAAATGATACACCTAAATCTCAACAGCTTGATTGTTTATATCATTGTGAAATGTAAGCCATATCATCGCCCTACACCCTAATCTGCTAAATGTGAATAAAGCATGAAGATATTATAAACAACATTAAAGCTGCCTTTAATCATTCATCGTGTCTTTGTGAATCGTGACTTTGACTTTTTTTTTTCACTGTAAATCCTGTGTAGAGAAGATGGTCTTTTACCGAAAATAACTGTTTTTATTGGGATTATCTTGACCTTTTCAGATTCAGAGAACTTCAAGAGCAGAGATTAAAAACCACTCAGCTGCCGAATGGAAAAACCAATCTGTTACCAGAAGAGGACCGGCTTACACACATGGGATTGTGGGAAGACTCCTATGAGGAGCAGGACCGGAGCAAACCGGTCCTCAGTCGAGATGTTCTGGAAGACATGGAGACAGAAGGTACGGGGATAGTCCAACTCAAAACCCATTTGTTTAAACAGTGTTATCAGTCTTAAACATTTTTATTACAGTCACGTACACGTACCATTAAAGCCCGTTCACACCAAGGACGATAACTATAAAGATAATGATTAATATTTAGCTATAAAAATCGTTCTCCGTGTTAAAGAATAGCAGAGTTCACACCACAACTATAATGCTAAAGATATGTTTTTATATGTTTTATATGTTTTTATTCCACTATATTGACTACGTCAGCTAAATTCACTGTAGATTAGCTCGATTACACTCGGCTTCACTCAAAACACACAGCGAGCTGAGGACATCTGCTGGTTAAAGGAGTAGTTTACTTTTAAAAAAACCTTTTGCTGATAATTTACTCCCGTGTCATCCAAGATGTCCATGTCTTTCTTTCTTCAGTCGAAAAGAAATTAAGGTTTTTGATGAAAACATTCCAGGATTATTCTCCATATAATGGAGTTCAATGGGAACCAAACGGTTCAAGGTCCAAATGAGAGTTTCAGTGCAAACTGTTCAAAGGGCTTTAAACGATTCCAGACGAAGAATAAGGGTCTTATCAAGCGAAACGATCGCTCATTTTAAAAAAATAAAATAAAGTTTAAGTTTTATAAGCTCAAATGGTCGCCTTGCTCTGGTCTGTGATGCGCGTTCGTGACTCTCCTGTTCGAATTCGTTCATCAAAATAAACTGATCTTTTTTGTGTCCTTTGGTTCATTCAACGAACAAATTGAACAAATTTACTCTGGAAAAGATTTGTTCATTTTGATAAACGAGTTCGAATAGGAGAGTCACGAACGCGCATCACAGAACAGAGCAAGACGAGCATTTGAGCTTATAAAATTTAAACTTTTTTTTGTTTTGTTTTTTAAATGAGCGATCGTTTCGCTTGATAAGACCATTGAAATTAATGGGATCATGTCGCTTTGTCGTTGACTGTGTGAACGGGCTTTAGCCTTTTACATCGGACCTTTGCTTAACTGCCCACCTTGTAAAAAGTGTTTTTTCTGGTTATTGTTTCTGTTTGTGTTCGATTGGACTGCGCAAATGTTTGGAAGCTTGTTTCCGCCACTGAATTGCGAGAAATGAAGTCTGAACTGTGAGAAATAAAGTCGCAATTGCGAGATATAAAGTCAAAATTCTGAGAAATAAAGTTGCAATTGCGAGTAAAAAAAGACCGAATTCAGAATTTTTATCTCACAATTCTGACTTTATTTCTCACAATTGCAAGATATAAAGTCAGAATTGTGAGATATAAAATCAGAAATGCATGTTGTAAAGTCAAAATTGTGAGATATAAATGAGGGGAAAAAGTTAAGTCTTTTTTTTCCCCTTAATTGGCCTGATAAATCACAATTGCGGGTTTTATATTTCACAATTCTGAGAAAAGATGTCTCTTAATTGTGAGAAAAAAAAAACAATTTTGAGATAAAAAGTCTCAATTCTGTCTTTTTTTCTTGTAATTGCAACTCTATTTGTCATAATTGCAACTTTATATCTCGCAATTGCGACTATTTCTCAAAATTGCAACTTTATATCTCGCAGTTGCGACTTTTTTTTTCCTTAGAATTGGCCCGATAACTCGGAATTGCGAGATTATATTTCACAATTCTGAGAAAAGATGTCAGAATTTTGAGATGTAAACTCGCAATCGTGAGGAAAAAAAAAACAATTGCGAGATAGTCTCAATTCTGTCTTTTTTCTTGCAATTGCAACTTTCCCAGAATTCTGACTTTCTCTTGCAATTGTGACTTTAAATCTCAGAATTGTGACTTTATATCTCGCAATTGCAACTTTATTTCTCAGAATTGCGACTATATCTTTCAATTGCGACTATTTCTCAAAATAGCAACTTTATATCTCGCAGTTGCGACTTTATTTATCAGAATTGCGACTTTATATCTCGCAGTTGCTACTTAATTTCTCAGAATTACAACTTTCTCTTGCAATTGTGACTTTAAATCTCAGAATTGTGACTTTATAGCTCGCAATTGCGACTTTATTTCTCAGAATTGCGACTATATCTCACAATTGCGACTTTATATCTCGCAATTGCTACTTAATTTCTCAGAATTGCGACTTTATATCTCATAATTGCGACTTTCTCACAATTCTGACTTCATATCTCGCAATTGTACGAAAAAAAGTTGCAATTATTGTTTTTTAAATTTTTTTTTATTATTCAGTGGCGGAAACAAGCTTCCATACAAATGTCTTTTCCCCATTTATTATGTATGAATGAATTGTTTGTTCTTTACTATTGTGAAGCGTCCTTGAGCTTGGGAAAGGCGCTATATAAATTAAACATTATTATTATTATTAATAGTACAACCGACTTCTGAAGTGGCGATCCGAGAAAGACCCCGAACTCTGGAGGATCCGAACCAGAGGACGAGGGCCAAACGGGAAAGCCGCCGGATGCGAGAGCTGGAACAGGCCAAATTTAGCCTGGAGCTTCTTAAGGTTCGATCCACTGGAGAAATGGATCCGGTCAGCGAGATCGTCCACACTCCTCAGGGAACACCGGATAGCCAGAGCTCCAAGGGCAGCTTCGAGCTCCTCAATATAGACGAGTATTTAAAAGACAAGGCACCTTGTGCCGAACCAGAGGATCTCGGTTCTCCCTCTTCTGTCCCAGACCAACATGATGTGTTCTCCAACATTCCCGAATCCACTTCTAATATCTCATCAGATCCTCAACTTCCCGCAAAACTAAACTCGCTCCCGACTTTCTACACTCCTTCCTCAGAAAGCAGCACTTTAATCGTGAAGTCTACCATTAATGCGTCCACCCCGGGTCATGTTGGCAAGCCTACGAAAGACAAGGAGCCGAGTCGGAGACCGATGGTCGTGGTTATTAGCATGCAGAAGGAAAGCGTCGTAGATGAACCGGATTTGAAGCTTCCCGAGGTCAAAGACAGTGCCGTCCAGACCAGTCCTGCGCAGCCAAGCAGAGACTATGTGCTGGAAAAGCTTGAGAAGCTCAACGAGGAAAAGCAAGAGCGTCAGAAACATCAGCAGCAACAGAGCGAACGAGAGATGATGGAGCAGATCCGTCAGCAGAAGCACATCCTCGAAGAACAGCGAAAGCATTTGGCCCAGTCCGACAGGGAGAGGTTCGAGAAGCAGAGAGTCGAGGCTCTGCAGAAGATTGAACAGAGACTGGAGGATTCGGAAAGGTCAGACCGATTCGGACCTGCTCCCATTGCTCAACCCGAGCCTGATCTCGGCTCACACACACTGGTTTCAGGAAAAGAAGATGCTCCCTCACTTCTCCGAGACCGACCGAAGGACAGCCGGAGTGTAGCCGAAGGATGGGCGCCGAAGTTGACCCTGGAATCGAGAGGAGATGAAGCCAGAAAGCGAATAAACGCTAAACCACCGGCCAACATCGGCATGTCCGATAGGCCTGGGAACATTTTCTTTTCTCCAAAGGCCAAGGGGTCAATCTCGAAGTAAGTCAAGTCACCTTCATTTCATATGGTTTATGGATAATGGAAATTACAGTAACAGAGATAGTTTTGGCTTTACAGCAGCTTTAGGATAAAGTCCAGATAAAGTTAGTTTTGATCGATTCACTTCAGCTTGCCGAATAGTTAATCCCAAAATATAATACGGTTCATTAGTATACATTAGTTAAAATGAACTAAGAATGTACTTCCACAGCTCTTATTAATGTTTGCTGATTTTAATGGAGTAGTTCACTTTTAAAACAAATTTTGCTGACAATTTACTCACCCCCATGTCATCCAAGATGTCCATGTCTTTCTTTCTTCAGTCGAAAAGAAATTAAGGTTTTTGATGAAAACATTCCAGCATTTTTCTCCATATAATGGACTTCAATGGGGTCCAAATGAGAGTTTCAGTGCAAACTGTTCAAAGGGCTTTAAACGATTCCAGACATCTAGCGAAGCGATCGCTCATTTAAAAAATAAATACAAAAGTTAAAGTATTATAAGCACACATGCTTTCCTGTTCAAACTGGTTCATCAAACGAATCTTTTTTTTTGAGTCATTTGGTTCATTCAACGAACGAAATGACATGAAAAAGATTTGTTCATTTTGATGAACGAGTTCGAACAGGAGAGTCACGAACGCACATCACAGAACATTTGAGCTTATAAAACTTAAACTTTGTTATTTATTTATTAAATGAGCGATCGCTTCGCTTGATTCATCGTCTGGAGTCGTTTAAAGCCCTTTGAACAGTTTGCACTGAAACTCTCATTTGGACCTTAAACCGTTTGGTCCCCATTGAAGTCCATTATATGGAGAAAAATCCTGGAATGTTTTCATCAAAAACCTTCATTTCTTTTCGACTGAAGAACGAATGGACATCTTGGATGACATGAGGACATAAAGTGTGTGTTCCCTTCCCTAAAACAAGGTCTTTAAAAAGTGTTAAATCTGCCATCAGAAACCCTGTAACTCTTGAACGTCTTTTAGGTTGGATAAGGACTCAGCCAATCAAGGGAAACCCCCAGCAGTCCAGGACGAAATGAGCCTTCTGGGTTACAAAACCACTAAGAGTGAGGTAAGAGGCAGACACAAATATTGAGTGTTTATCAGAGGGGTTCAAGACCTCAGGACTTTTGTCACACTTAAACCACGAATACCGAAAAAATGTAATGGATTCGAGGAGTGTTGTGGTTGAAATTTCATACTGAAGTAAACTGACTTTAGGACCCAGCGGAACAGCTCATTTGCTCCAAATCTAGTGGCAAAAGTCATGAAATATCTTGTTATATTAATCTTTCCACAAGAGGGCGACAAAGACACCCATTCGAGCTGAATTAAAAAGGTTTTGCATGAGTTGTTTTGAATTTAAGTTGGAATGTGTTTAAATTACTATTTGTTTATTGATCAAATCTAGTAATTTGAAGGTAAATAAAATGAAAAATTGCAGATAAATTATTATGGAAATGAAATAAAAGCTTTCTGGACACAAAAGTATGATTTTATGGCTTCGGGTCATGTTGACCTCAGGATTGGGTTACCTCTTGGTGCGAGGTAGCGGCTTCACTTGTGTTATTATCATCTGGTTGATTAGGTTGGCCGACCGGGTCATAAAAAAGCCCGTATGGCGCGGACTCGTTCAGACTTCATGACCCGCGGCTCGATGGAGGGGGAGTCAGAGGAGGAGGAGTGTGATGAGACTCCTCGAGAGGCGTGTCACAGTGACTCGGAAATGGTAATTCAATGGTAGCGCACGCAGGCCTCTCTCTCTCTCTCTTTCGATAGCTAACTCTTCCCGAAGACGCTGATAGATCTGAAACGCTTCCACACTCCCTCTCTATCCAGCTCAAGGAGATCGTCTTCAACCACAGATGCCCAAACACCTTTTGAAAACTATTCTTATCTGTGATGGCTGGTGTGTTTCTGCCAAAATCATTTCCTAATTCATTTTTTTGTCTTGTTTTTCTGACTATCCTAATTTTAATGCATTTTTAAAAACAAAAGTATTTGCTGGGCGACTATTAATCGCGTCCAAACTAAATATTCGTGTTTTTATATTTTTTTAAAATGTGAATATACGAATGAATGCGAGGAATGCTTCAGTACACATAGAAAATGCTAAAAGTTCAAATAAAAATGGCTAAAACTGTACCAAAAATGTATTTTATATAGGGCTGTCAAACGATTAATCGCGATTAATCGCATCCAAAGTAAAATTTTGTGTTTACATAATATGTGTGGGTGCACTGTGTATAATTATTTTGTATATATAAATACCTATGCATGCATGTATATACTTAAGAATTATTTGCGCTTAAATTCTGTGTATATATATATATATATATATAAATACATAATCTGTATTATATAAATATTTTATATATGAATAACACATTTTCTTAAATATATACATGCATGTGTTTGTATTTATATCTACAAAATAATTATATACAGCACACACAAATATATTATGTAAACACAGACTTTTATTTTGGATGCGATTAAAAATTAATTTTTGCACAGCCCTAATATATATATATATATATACAAACACATATGCATGTATATTCAAGAAAAAAATATTATTTATATATAAAATATTTATATATAATATTTATCATATATAAATCTGTATATACTTGAAAATATTTCTGAAATGTATACAAGCGTGTGTGTATTTATATATATATAAAATAATTATACACAGTGCACCCACGCATATTATGTAAACACAAACTTTTATTTTGAATGCGATTAATTTTGATTAATCGTTTGACAGCCGTAATTTTATAATGTGATACATGTGTATCTGAATGCATACTTTAGGACCCAGCAGAAAAGCTAATTTTCTCCAAATCTAGTGGCAAGAGTTATGAAATATCATGTTATATATGAATTCCTGTATAATTATATTGCATGTGTATATTTAAGAAGTATTTGCATGTATATGCTGTATTTACACATAATTTATGTAAATATTTTCTTTATAAGCAACACGTTTTTGTTAAATATATACATGCATATGTGTGTATTTATATATATATAGAAAATAATCATACACATACACTCTAAAACATGCTGGGTTGTTTCACCTCAGCTTTGGGTCAAATATGGACAAACCCAGCCATTGGGTTACATGATTTATTTACACTTTTTAACCAATGTTTGTGTCCATAATTGACTCAAATTTGGGTTAAAACAACCCAGCTTGTTTTAGAGTGTATATAATGTAAACACAAGCTTTATTTTGATTAATAGAGGTCCAGCACTAGTAAGATTTGAGCCAGAATTGTTGCAGAAATCAGCCACACAGATCTGGATAACTTCCATCAGAAGTCTGCTTTCCTCTCCTGATGTAAAAAGGCGTTTGTGAAAACTCTTCACGATCTGACACGCTTGCCGAGACATAACAGCTGTGCGATTTACTTCTTCCTGAGCAACCAAGACATTGATCTGCATGCGTTAACATCCTCTTCTTCTGCCCGCAGGCTAAAGCTGTGGAGCTGTGGTTCCTCTTTTAACACACTTTCCACTCTTCTTCATTAACAAGACAGCAGAACTGACCACATGCACGGTTACTTCCCGGTTTTCGATAAGCCAGCTTGGGCGTTTCCGGTGAACATCGACACTGGTTGACTTTTTATTGTATTTATATTTTATCTCACTTAGCTAATTTGCCAATAAACCAAATTTATGGATTGCATTCAAGACTAATAGGGATGTTTGAATAAGAAACACACATTTCTGCATTACTTCCGATGTTATTTTTAACGTGATGAGCAAAAACATTTGTTTATTCTCCTGAGATTGACCCTATTTATAAAACCGAATGTTTCAAGATGTAGGAAATCCACAATTTGATAGAAAACACTTTTATTTAAAGGAGTAGTTCACTTTAAAAAAAAAAAACTTTTGCTGATAATTTACTCACCCCCATGTCATCCAAAATGTCCATGTCTTTCTTTCTTCAGTCGAAAAGAAATTAAGGTTTTTGATGAAAACATTCCAGGATTTTCTCCATATAATGGACTTCAATGGGGTCCAAACGGTTCAAGGTCCAAAAGACGGTTTCAGTGCAAACTGTTCAAAGGGCTTTAAATGATTCCAGATGATGAATAAGGGTCTCAAGCGAAACGATCGCTCATTTAAAAAATAAATAAGTTTTATAAGCACAAATGCTCGTCTTGCTCTGTTCTGTGATGCGGATTCATGACTCTCCTGTTCGAACTCGTTCATCAAAATGAACTAATATTTTTATCGAGTCATTTCGTTCTTTGAATCAACCAAATGACTCGAAAAAGATTCATTCATTTTTATGGCCGATTTTTCGCTAGATAAGACCCTTATTCATCGTCTGGTGTCGTTTAAAGCTGCACTGAAACTCTCATTTGGACCTTGAGCCGTTTGGTTCCCATTGAAGTCCATTATATGGAGAAAAAATCCTGGAATGTTTTCATCAAAAACCCTAATTTCTTTTCGACTGAAGAAAGAAAGACATGGACATCTTGGATGACATGGGGGTGAGTAAATTATCAGCAAATGTTTTTTAAAAAGTGACCTACTCCTTTAAGAATAAAAAAAGACATTAATTACCACTATAACCAGCAGATGGCGGCAGATGAGCATTTATTGGCTCAGATGAGCCATTTCATGTAATATTTTTTCACACGTTTTGCTTTTAAATGAATATTAAACATTGTAAAATCACAGTTTAAAAATAAATGGTCAAAGTTTAGCACTTTTTATAGTTAAGTATGAAGTAGGAAAAGTCACTAAGTCTCATGAAAAACTTCCAACTGTGAATGAATTGCACTGAAAGCGAGCGCCGCATATCCCTTTATAATCACAGAATCGGTCAGTCAGCGTAAACGCCCATTTTATTCAATGAATCTAATAAAAGTGCACAATAAATCTTTAATTTACAGTGAGGAACACTAAGAGACGCGTCTAAATGGCTAAATGAATAGGCCTCAGTATATATAAGTGACTGTATTACACGACGCTGCCTCAGGACATTGAAAATACGACACACCAACAACTGACATTTCACCGCAAGTTTTCCAGCTGGCTTAATAACGTTTCGTGCATATGGTCGGTTCAGTCATTATCTGGGTCTTTGTATGAAACCGGTCCCTCTTCCATATTAATTAGATTAAGTTCGACTAAGGTTGACAGATTTTTAGTTTCCTTGCCTATTATCGGATTGTGCTTAAGATATAGAAGATATACATTGTTAAGTTCTCGAACGGTATCTGTTTTGTAGAATGACCCATTTAGTTTGTGTGTGTATTGTTGTCTTAGTCATATGCTATCATTAAAGTGCACTCATTGTGTGCTGCTGGTCCGTATTAGTGCAGTAGTGTTGTAGAAGAAATTGATTTACCCACTTAGTGCCTTCAGACGGTCATGTTTTAAAATGACACTATCTTCCAGCAAATGGTGGCTGAAGAGAAAGGAGGAGGCAAAGAGTTTTTATATTGAGTTTTTATATTGAGCTTTGCTCACATGCTCCGCTATAATAATGTGTTTCAGCCGGCCACAGCCGCCGAGGAGCCGAAGAACATGTACAAGACCGTGTCCACCGGAGAGCTGGGCAAGAGTGACGCGAGGAAGATCTCTCATGGAGACGGAAGGTGCTCGCTTTCAACAAACAAGACGTTTTGAACATTCAAGAGACTGAAATACTCATTCACTCACCCTCATGGGATTTTTTCTTATGAAATAGATATTAGACAGAATGTCCAAGCTTTTGGGAACACTTTACAATAAGGTTCATTGGTTAGAGTGGAGCTAAGAATGAACAATAGTTAATCTTAGTTAATATTTCAACATTTACTAATACGTTATTAAAAGTGAAGATTGTGTTTGTTAACATTAGATAATTCACTGTGAATTAACATGGTTTTTATTAACCAACATTGACAAAGATTAGCAAATACTGGAACAAATGTTTTGCTCATTCTTTATGAAGGACTAAAAATGACTAAATAAATAAATAAAAGTAGAAATAAATAAAAAAATGCAGAAATATTGTGAAAATAAATGCATTTTGGTCATATAAATGGCTATTTCTGTATTTTTACTTGTATTTATTTATTTATGTATTTATACATTTATGTATTTATTTATTTATAGTATATATAAATATATATATATATATGAAGAGTTCAGATGCAAAAGCCTCTAAATGCCATTTGAAATTTTCTTCTAGAATGATGATTTTTATCAAGCTTGTATATTTAAGTTCAGTAATTTCACTTAAATGGAAATTAATAGGTAATCTTCATTGCCATTTAAGTGAAATTACTGAACTTAAATATACAAGCTTAAAAAAATGGTCATTTTAGAAGAAAATTTCAAATGGCATTTAGAGGCTTTTGCATCTGAACTCTTCATATATATATATATATATATATTAGTTTTAGTCCATCATGTTAGTTAATACATGAACTAATGAACCTTATTGTAAAGTGTTAGTGTCCTTGTTACATACATGTATTTACCATAATAATAACAACAGTAAATTATGCATAATTACATGCAACTAACCCTCTAACCCTATAGTAAGTACATGTAGTTAATTAACATTACTCAGAAATTAAATATTTAATTACACTGTAACAATGACGCATTAAAATAGTGTAACCGAAATTGTTAGTGTTTTTTATTCTATCAAAAGCGCCATAAAGTTGGCCTTTCCATTCGGTCTCTTTTCCATGCAAAGAATTTTTTGGAGTTACATAAAGTAAATGAAAGTATTTGGGTGAGCTGTTCTCGTCAACTTCTGTATTGTCTGCAGGGTTCGCGGTAAAATGCGGTTTTGGGGAAAGGCGAAGCATGGAGAGAAGAAGAGCTCGCGAGAGCGGCTGTTGTGCGGCAGTGATACTCTGGACGGAGATTACGCTGAAGCCATACTTCTGATGGAGGAGGGTGAGAAACGGCTCTGTTACATGTTTCAAGCCTTTTTGGTCATTCGTAAAACGGTTAGTTCCAGTCCTTGGTTCTGATTGGTCAATAGTTGTGTTTTGTTCACGATAAAAAAGTATAAAACGGTATAGAGAGCCTAAGCCCCTCCCCTTCCTGTCAACCACCATGGGTCCTTATTATTAATATTGAATGGTAGTCAAATAACGTAGTAACGTCAAAACGTGAATACTGTTGCTGTTCACAGTCAGGGACTATTTTTTCCAGCGGAAGGAAGACTTTTATTGATTTTACTTCATGAAAGTTGCATTGATACATATTTTTTGGCTTTAATATTTGTATAGTGTGTTAACCGTTTTATAAAAGTACTCAAGGCTAGTTCTGTATAATGAACAAGTCATTTCTTCATGAGACAGCACTAGCCTCAAGTACCTTATAGCTTACTTAAAGGTGCATTGTATAACATTTAGGAGGATCTGTTGACAGAAATGCAATTATCATATAAGTGTTGTATAAAAAGATTACTTAATGAACCATTATGTTTTTATTACCCTTAGATTGAAATGTGCCGTCACGTTTCCAAAAACGGACAAACGCTTTTCGTCACTGCTGTTTTTCGTGCAATCACATTATTTTACTGAATAAATAAACATAATTTCTTAATCTTGGTAAAGAAACCTCAGTGCTGAACTGGCTACTCTCTGCTGTCTCAGATGACGACATCACTTCCTGTCGGCCACTGTAACTTCTGTTGTTTGCAGTTCGCCACCTCACCACTAGAGGCTTCTAGAAATTACACACTGCACCTTTAAAGCATTGCCATTCTCTTTCTTCCTGGAATAGATCGCCTTTCCCCTCCTCAAAGCCCAGACCTTACGCTACAGAGAGAGTTTAAGGAGAACAAAGAGCCGTCCCCGAAAGTGAAGCGCCGGCGCAGTGTGAAGATCAGCAGTGTGGCTCTCGAGCCGGTCCAGTGGCAGAACGACGCCCTGCAGATCCTCACCTGTGCCAACGACTACAGGAGCATGAACGACTTCCTCATGAAGAAGGTGCGTGCCTGTTTTCTGTGTGCGTTTACTACAGCTGCGTTTGTTTATTGAGCCATCGTAACCTTGTTTTAATCTCACAGATTACTGATTTGGACACAGAAGATGGTAAGAAAGACACAATGGTGGATGTTGTCTTCAAAAAGGCGCTAAAGGAGTTCCGCTTGAATATCTTCAACTCGTACTCCACAGCTTTAGCTGTAAGTACCGTAATAAAGCACTTGTTTTCCTTGCTGTGTTTCCACTTAGGTTGGGATATCGCATAAAAAAAATAGCTGGATGGAATTATAATTTCTAAGACTGCGCATTAAAAAATGTGTGCGCTAAATTCAGTTGAGGCGGATTATGCTTTTTATCCGCTAAGAAGACATGCGCATAATCTATTCCTTAATGTGCAACCCAAGTCATGTGACTGCCTCAGCAGAGGCTGTGATTGGATAACTGGACTAACCAGCGGACCAATCGCATTACAGCATCTGAAATGTTGGCCTGAAACACCCAAAACACCAGCATCCGAACACTAGACAACATGACAGTGTTTATTGTGTTTCGTGACGGATGGAAAAGAGCCATAATTTCTTCCCTGATTGCAGCAACTTCCATTTTTATTACTGATATTTACACCAATTTCCCAGGAAGTGGAGATTTTGCTCTCTTGAACACATTTTTTATTTGATATTCCAATTTAAATTCACAACTTTGAATGGAAACACATCTTTCATCAAAATACATGACGTTTGGATATTGTGTCTTTGCTAATGGCTTGGAAGAGATGTAATGCTTGTTGTTTTTTCATCAGATTCAGAAGTTTTGTTTTTGCTCTGTTTACAGATGGACGATGGGAAGAGCATTCGTTATAAGGATCTCTATGCCCTCTTTGAGCAAATCCTGGAGAAAAACATGCGTCAGGAGCAGAGGGACTGGAGCGAGTCGCCGGTCAAAGTTTGGGTCAACACTTTTAAAGTCTTTCTGGACGAGTTCATGACCGAACACAAACCTCTGGACAGCAGTGGACAGAGCAAGGTGAGCTGCTCTATACATCAACATTAAATAAATGGAAAAAATAGATATTTTAGAAGGAATATGCCAGGTGATATGTAATAGGAGATTGATGTTGAATAATATGCCTCTACATTTTAAAATGGCAGGAATATATTGTAGTGCATAGGATTAATGTGTCCAGTTCCTCATACCAACAAAATGTGTAACAGATTTTTGTCCATTCGTGGTTTTCTTATTCAATCCACTGTGTTTATTCGGCTATTTGTCTCCCACAGGCTCCCAAACCAGACCGCAAGAAGAGAAGGAAAAAGGATGCTGATATAGTGAGTGGATTCACAGTCTGAGGCTCTGTTTACATCAGATAGATGGATGGATGGATGGATGGATGGATGGATAGATACTGTAGATA